>NC_091285.1:121196617-121500231 GCF_032444005.1 Ranitomeya imitator
GACATCCCAGAGTTCTTGTCGGACTTTCAGGATGTATTTGAAGAGTCCAAGTCTGATGCCCTTCCTCCGCATAGGAATTGTGATTGTGCTATCGATTTGATTCCTGGTAGTAAATTCCCTAAGGGTCGTTTATTTAATTTGTCCGTACCTGAACACACCGCTATGCGCAGTTATGTGAAGGAGTCCCTGGAGAAGGGACATATTCGCCCATCGTCGTCACCATTGGGAGCAGGGTTCTTTTTTGTAGCCAAGAAGGATGGTTCGCTAAGACCGTGTATTGATTACCGCCTTCTTAATAAGATCACTGTTAAGTTTCAGTATCCCTTGCCATTGATTTCTGACTTGTTTGCTCGGATTAAGGGGGCTAGTTGGTTTACTAAGATTGATCTTCGTGGTGCGTATAATCTGGTGAGAATCAGGCAGGGAGATGAATGGAAAACGGCATTTAATACGCCCGAGGGTCATTTTGAGTATCTGGTGATGCCGTTCGGACTTGCCAATGCTCCATCTGTTTTTCAGTCTTTTATGCATGACATTTTCCGTGAGTATCTGGATAAATTCTTGATTGTTTACTTGGATGACATTTTGATCTTCTCAGATGATTGGGAGTCTCATGTGAAGCAAGTCAGAATGGTTTTCCAGGTACTGCGTGCTAATTCCTTGTTCGTGAAGGGATCAAAGTGTCTCTTCGGTGTGCAGAAAGTTTCATTTTTGGGGTTCATCTTTTCCCCTTCTACTATCGAGATGGATCCGGTTAAGGTTCAGGCCATCCAGGATTGGACTCAGCCGACATCTCTAAAAAGTTTGCAGAAATTCCTGGGCTTTGCTAATTTTTATCGTCGCTTCATCTGTAATTTTTCTAGCATTGCCAGACCATTGACCGATTTGACCAAGAAGGGTGCTGATTTGGTTAATTGGTCTTCTGCTGCCGTGGAAGCTTTTCAGGAGTTGAAGCGTCGTTTTTGCTGTGCCCCTGTGTTGTGTCAACCTGATGTTTCTCTTCCGTTCCAGGTCGAGGTTGATGCTTCTGAGATTGGTGCAGGGGCGGTTTTGTCACAGAGAGGTTCTGGTTGCTCAGTGTTCAAACCATGTGCTTTCTTTTCCAGGAAATTTTCTGCTGCTGAGCGTAATTATGATGTGGGCAACCGAGAGTTGCTGGCCATGAAGTGGGCATTCGAGGAGTGGCGTCATTGGCTTGAGGGTGCTAAGCATCGCGTGGTGGTTTTGACTGATCATAAGAACCTTACTTATCTTGAGTCTGCCAAGCGCTTGAATCCTAGACAGGCCCGTTGGTCGTTATTTTTTGCTCGTTTTGATTTTGTGATTTCATACCTTCCGGGCTCTAAAAATGTGAAGGCGGATGCTCTGTCTAGGAGTTTTGTGCCCGACTCTCCGGGGTTATCTGAGCCGGCGAGTATCCTCAAGGAAGGAGTCATTGTGTCTGCCATCTCCCCTGATTTGCGGAGAGTGTTGCAGAAATTTCAGGCTAATAAACCTGATCGTTGTCCGGCCGAGAAACTGTTCGTCCCTGATAGGTGGACTAGTAAAGTTATCTCTGAACTTCATTGTTCGGTGCTGGCCGGTCATCCAGGAATCTTTGGTACCAGGGAGTTGGTTGCTAGATCCTTCTGGTGGCCATCTCTGTCACGGGATGTGCGTGCTTTTGTGCAGTCCTGTGGAATTTGTGCTAGGGCTAAGCCCTGCTGTTCACGTGCCAGTGGGTTGCTTTTGCCCTTGCCGGTCCCGAAGAGGCCTTGGACACATATTTCGATGGATTTCATTTCTGACCTTCCCGTTTCTCAAAAGATGTCTGTCATTTGGGTGGTCTGTGATCGCTTTTCTAAAATGGTCCATCTGGTGCCCTTGGTTAAATTGCCTTCCTCCTCTGATTTGGTGCCTTTGTTCTTCCAGCATGTGGTTCGTTTACATGGCATTCCTGAGAATATTGTTTCTGACAGAGGTTCCCAGTTTGTCTCGAGGTTCTGGCGAGCCTTTTGTGGTAGGATGGGCATTGACCTATCTTTTTCCTCGGCCTTCCATCCTCAGACTAATGGCCAGACCGAACGAACCAATCAGACCTTGGAAACACATCTGAGATGTTTTGTTTCCGCTGACCAGGATGATTGGGTGTCATTTTTGCCGTTGGCTGAGTTCGCCCTTAATAATCGGGCCAGCTCGGCTACCTTGGTCTCTCCATTTTTCTGCAATTCTGGGTTCCATCCTCGTTTCTCTTCAGGACAGGTTGAGTCTTCGGACTGTCCTGGTGTGGATTATGTGGTGGACAGGTTGCAGCAGATCTGGAATCAGGTAGTGGACAATTTGACCTTGTCCCAGGAGAAGGCTCAGCTTTTCGCTAATCGCAGACGCAGTGTGGGACCCCGACTTCGTGTTGGGGATCTGGTTTGGTTATCTTCTCGTCATATACCTATGAAAGTTTCCTCTCCTAAATTTAAACCTCGTTTTATTGGTCCGTATAGGATTTCTGAGATTCTCAATCCGGTGTCTTTTCGTCTGACCCTCCCAGACTCCTTTTCCATACATAATGTATTCCATAGGTCGTTGTTGAGGAGATACGTGGCACCTATGGTTCCATCTGTGGAGCCTCCTGCCCCTGTTTTGGTGGAGGGGGAATTGGAGTATATTGTGGAGAAGATTTTGGATTCTCGTGTCTCTAGACGGAAACTCCAGTATCTGGTCAAATGGAAGGGTTATGCTCAGGAAGATAATTCCTGGGTTTTTGCCTCTGATGTCCATGCCCCAGATCTTGTTCGTGCCTTTCATGTGGCTCATCCTGGTCGGCCTGGGGGTTCTGGTGAGGGTTCGGTGACCCCTCCTCAAGGGGGGGGTACTGTTGTGAATTCTGTGGCTGAGTTCACTTCTGTGGTCACAAGTGGTATTGCAGTCTCTGGGCTTCCTCCCTCAGGTGTTTTGGTGAGCTCGTTGGCTGCCTTGCTATTTAGCTCCACCTGAGTCTGTCTTCCTTGCTCCTTGTCAATGTTCCAGTGTTGGATCTGAGCTACTGCATCTTTCCTTGGGCCTGCTGCTCTGCTAGATAAGTGCTTCTAGTTTGTTTTCTGTTTTTTCTGTCCAGCTTGTTTTTATCTTTTGCTGGAAGCTCTGAGAAGCAAAGGGGTGCACCGCCGTGCTGTTAGTTCGGCACGGTGGGTCTTTTTGCCCCTTTGCGTGGTTTTCGTTTTAGGGTTTTTTGTAGACTGCATAGTTCTCTTTGCTATCCTCGCTCTGTCTAGAATATCGGGCCTCACTTTGCTGAATCTATTTCATTCCTACGTTTGTCTTTTCATCTTGCTAACAGTCATTATATGTGGGGGCTGCCTATTCCTTTGGGGTATTTCTCTGAGGTAAGTCAGGCTTGTATTTCTATCTTCAGGCTAGTCAGCTCCTCAGGCAGTGCCGAGTTGCATAGGTAGTTGATAGGCGCAATCCACTGCTGCTTCCAGTTGTGTGAGGATAGATCAGGTACTGCAGTCTACAGAGATTCCACGTCTCAGAGCTCGTCCTATTGTTTTGGGTTATTGCCAGATCTCTGTATGTGCGCTGATTACTGCACGCTGTGTTGCCTGATTGCCAGCCATAACAGAATGGGTTGACACTGCCCACAAAGATAACACACCAGACCATCCCATTTACTCTATCCATATTGCCATCTCATCAGGAGATTATTTCCTTACTCATCATTCCTGAGGGAATTGATGAAGTCTTGGAGCAAATCCCAAATTGTGGTCGAAGGAGGTCTCCAAGGCCTTCCTCTCTAGTAAGTCCCACTTTGCTAGCGCTCCCATTCTACATCGCCCCGATATAGATAAACCTTTCATTATGAAGGTGGATGCCTCATCTGTCGGTGCTGGAGCAGTCCTATTACAGAAGGATGCTCAAGGTCGGAAGAATGGCTTCTTTTTCTCTAAGACCTTCACACCGGCGGAGAGGAATTATTCCATCGGGGACAGGGAGTTGCTAGCCGTAAAGTTGGCTTTCTCGGAGTGGAGATACCTCCTGAAGGGGGCTCACTTTCCCTTCCAAGTTTACACCAACCACAAGAATTTGGTCTATATACAGACTGCCCAGCGGCTAAATTCTCACCAGGCCAGACGGTCCCTGTTCTTCTCTCGGTTCCATTTCACCCTCCATTTTCTCTCTGGGGGAAAAACATTTGTGTCGATGATCTCTCCCGCTCCGTAGTGTGTCTTACCGAGTCACAAATGAAGAGGCGTTACGCCTTACTTACGGAGCGCTCACTAATATACTAATTAGGCATAGACAAGAGTCTTTTTCGGTAAAACAAGATTATAAAATGTATTAATTATGATTAAAAAGATTTATATTGACCTTTGGCACAAGATTAGTTTAAAAAGTTCTGACATGCAATGATCAACATCTTTATTATACAACTATATATATATAGAGATAGTAAGCATCAATACATTACCAGATATTGTAGCATCACTTCTCCTGACGGGGGACCTCGGCAGGGGGAGGAAAAATTCCGGCGTGCATCACAGACCAAAGTGCGTCCACTTGAAGAGTCTGGAAAAGTCCCTACCCCACCGAGGTGCTGTCCTGTTTTATACACTTAAAACTGGATCTAGTTTGATCATGCGTACTGGCATTTTTCTTATATAACTTATTATTATACAGATCACGAGTTGTTATTGTGCAAATTCCATGCTTATCTTGTTATTCGCTCTGAGAATATTTTTTCTCATACTGCAAGCATGCTGCGCGTGCGTACATAGTTGTTTATGCCACATCTCCTCATGCAATACGAATAGGTCACTCGGAGGGCACTTCCCCGCTTCCATTTTGTCTTTGTTTTACTCAGTTTATGGCAATAGATACATGAAATCACTATCTACACATACATTCAGACATGCTTGTCTCGTTTGTATCACATAGTGTCATCAGCGGAGGAGGAGGAACCTCGGCTTATTGTCCCTTCTGAGAGCCTGAGGACCGTGGCCCCAGTTTTGCTAGAGTCTGTGCCTCTGGGCAAGACTTTTTTTGCCATCGAATTTGTGACCTGAGGTTCTCTCTTTAGCTCACTCGTCCAGGGTGGGTGGACACTTTGGGACCAAAAGGACATCTGAGCTTCTGGCGAGGACATAATGGTGGCCGCATATGGCCCGTGACGTCAGAGACTATACTCGGGCATGTGTCTCCTCGACAATGGCCAGCTGGGTTACTTTATTCACAGGCCCTGGGAGATGGTCAGGGTGGACTTACCCAAGTCCCATGGCTGCACCATCATTTGGGTAATCACCGACCATTTCTCTAAAATGGTGCACTTGGTGCCGCTTCCACGGCTACTTTCTGCACGGGCCTTGGCAGCGTTGTTTATGAAACACATTTTCCGCCTACACGGTATGCCGGACAAAATTGTCAGTGACCGTGCATCTCGGTTCTGGAGAGAGCTTTGTCATCTACTCAGCATCGAGATGAATCTCTCTTCAGCATACGATCCCAAGGCGAATGGGTTGGTAAAGAGAGCCAACCAGACCTTGGTCACATATCTGCGACATTTTGTTTCTGCCAGGCTGAATGACTGGGCATCCTTGCTACTGTGGGCGGAGTTTGCGCTGAACAACGCCGTAGCTGACTCCATTGGGCAGACCCCATTCCTCCTTAACTATGGTCAGCATCTGCGGGTTTCTGTGCCTATGCCCGTGTCTTCCGCTGACTCCAGGGTGGCAGACTGGGCTGTGGAGGCATGGGACATTTGGGACTGCACTCAGGATGCCACCCGGGCCTCCAAGGAGAGAATGAGTTCCTCCTCCGATGCACAAAGGCGCCCCGCTCTGACCTTTGCTCCTGGCGATTTAGAGTGGTTCTCCGCCTGTAACATCAGGCTGCGAGTTGAGTCCACTAAGTTTGCACCTCGCTACTTGGGTCTTTTCAAGGTCCTGGAACAGGTTAACCTTTGCCCATCCTCCACACCTAGGTATCACCGACACCTTTCACGTGTCCCTCTTAAAGCCTGTGCACATGTCCCGGTTTTCTGAGTCATCTGCCGGGACATCGGGTTCATCTATGGACGACTACGAGGTGAACGCTATCTTGGGGAGTAAGGTGGTACGTGATAAAAAAAATTATTTGGTGGATTGGATGGGTTATGGCCCAGAGGACAGGTTCTGGGAGCCTGCTGAGCACATTCGAGCTCCGCAGCTCATTGCTGCCTTCGAGCGTAGGGAGATCCAAGACGGGGGCCCTAGGAAGGGGGTAATGTTAGGTGTCGAATTCCCACCTCTGCACAGGGGGAATCTCAAACCATCTCCGCTGCAGTCTCCCATCCTTCTCCAGCCAAAATGTAGCCTGCTCAGCGGAGACGTCGGTCCAAGCATCTGGTTCAAGCTGATACTGTGCGACTGTTTACTGCTGCCCTTCCAGGCTCTGCCTTTGTAGCTAGCACTGATCACCTGGGACTAAGTCCTTTTTTTCCCATACTGAGCATGCCCATGGGACGACTTCCCATTGGAGGTCGGGGGTCACATGCTCAGGTCCTGTTGCGGCTCCTATTGGACCATCTGGGAGGTCCTGTAGCACTGCTGCTACTGTGTACTTGAAAACGTGTGAGTAGATTTGTGACTGTCTCTCTTTAATTATCCCCCTTTCTAGAGTTGTTGACTACTCGCGAATGGTAGATACTTACTATCTAGCGCACGACAGTGCTACCTGCACCTAACAAACGATAAAGCGTCTGATTGCAGTGACCGCCAGTGCGGCCCCGTGTGCTAATAGAGTGTTTTCCAGACCCAAGGCTGGGAGGTTAGTGGCATCCACCAGAGCGGAACTGAATGCACTCTTGTGCACTTAAGTATTGTTTCTGTTTAACTCTGACACCCCAGTAGCAGTGTCGAGCGCAAGAGGTTTAGAGGAACTCTTTACCTGAGTCTTGGGATAGAGTTCTGAGACTCCTTGCTTGAGCTCTTTGTTCGGTACTGCGGCCCTGTGATGCAACAGGGTTCACTTCCTTCATACCGGGTGAAGCTAACCCGTGTGTGTGTCCAAATTATACCGCCATATAGTCCGTCATTACTCAGCAGCAGGTTCCATGTCTGCACGGTGTACCCCAGGCTGCAAATGCATCTTATGCCATCTTCCTAATTATTTGGTGCATTCCGCTAGCCCTAACAAAGTGAAGTTATTTTTTTAAATTTTGAAAATTAAATAACTAGAGAGCTGTGATGACACAGCATTTTATCTTAATTAACCAGACATCTAATTTCCGCAAGCCTGGAAGAATTGACAGTTATATGTTTACTTTTAAATGTATGTGTTTCTTTCTGGGTCGTCAAGAAAACAAGTTTTTGTTCATGTAAGCCTGACTTGTAAGTTGACATATTGTGCTCTTATCCTGGATGACTAGTGATTAGTGATGAGCGAACGTGCTCGCCACTACTCATTACTCGCCCGAGTATCACTATGCTCCGTGTACTCGGCGAGCACCGAGCATTTCCGGGATTATTCTGCGGTAACTGGTGTCTCCACCCAGCATTTTTGGCAGACTTTAGAGACCTTTAGAGATCACGATGCAGGGATTGTCTGCCAGGCCATGAAACGCCGCAGCCATCTTTGTTGTGGTCGTGCAGTGATTTGCTAGGCTGCATAGCATCAACCCGAGTATAAGAGACCTGGTGCCGCCCTGCTTGCCTCATTCTGCTCCAGATTCAGCGAGAGTAGGGAGAGCTGCTGCCGAGATAGGGTCAGAATTGTGGTTTTTATATTTAATGTAGATCTGCAAATATTAAATCCACAACTCCTGAGAAACCAACAGTCCTTTTTAGGGCTAATTCATGGGTCCTGATATTGTAGCGCTAGGTAGGCAGAGCACACCATATCCACATCAGTGCAAGGTCTGCAGGCACTGTATGTACGTCCATTGCTCCCACTGCATCCCTCCCAAAGCTCCTTACCTGTCTGCTGCTGCAGCTTCTTTACTATATACCTAGTTGCATTTTTTTCCCCAAAAATCACCCCCCAAAAAAAAAAAATATGCAGTGTGTTCTGTCAGACTGAGTCCTCTTTCAAAATCATAGTTTGTCAGGCATACGTAGCATAGTTGTGTGTGCTAGCCTTGTGCCACTTTTTTTTGTGTGTTTTACATTCACCAAAAAAGGCCTCATATATCTGCATTTTAGGCCGTTTTGCCACTGACTTTGCTTTCTGTTACTCTAATTATATACAGCACTATTTGGCATTTTAAAAAGAAAAACAGGCCACATATTTGCCAGTGTGGTATTTCCGTGACAGCCCTCATATATCAGCGTGCTCCAAGTTTGGGCATTGTAGGCCGGTTTTCCACTGTTATTGCTGTCTTTTAGTCTACTTATATACAGCATTATTTTGCACTTAAAATAATACAGGCCACATATTTGGCAGTGTGTTATCGCTGTCAGACGGCTGATGTATTTGTGGCCTACAAATTGTGGAAATTCAGGCCTATATTCAGCTTTATTTGCGGTCTGTTACCCTAGTTTGGTACACTGTATTAGTTTAAAAAATTAAAAATACAGACCACATATCGCTGCACATGACTGTGTTAAATGCTCCAACTACTACTATCAGCATCATCATCTTCTGCCTAGAGGCAGTCACTGCACACATAGAAAGTCTGAGGAGCAAAGTGTGAACGCTTGGGTGATGTTGTACTCTGTCTCTGTATTACGAAGGCATTTGCGCCCGCCAATAAAAGCAATACTGCCAGAAAGCAAGGAGCCATGTTCACAGTGACCTCCAGGGAGTGAGGCATTGCGTGCTCCATGACCGCGAGTACAGGGCACGTTCGCAGTAGAGAGAGACAGTTCATGCTCCGTGTTCAGCTTTGCAAAACAATAATGAAAGGGCACAGAGGAATGACAGAGGATGTTAGTACGGTCAGCAAGGTACTCCCTCTGCATTTTCCCAGGGAGAAAGGAGGGTCTGAGAAAACTCTCTCTGAACTTTGTCAGTGTTCCACTGCCTCTGATGGATTGTAGTTGTACTTCTCTCACCTGTACTCCTTGCTTGGCCAATGAACTGTGACCTCTTCTGCCAGCGTTTTCAGATAGGAATTTTTTTAATAATTCAGCAAGAAGGGCCCTATGGTCATCCAACATTGTAGTACACCTGTCTACCTCTGAAATAAGAGATATAAGTTCTCCTTGTAGCATTGGTCTAGAATTGTCATCAATCAGTATGTAGAAGGACAGTGCCCCAAAATGTATATCTTTTAGTGATATATGATTCCCCCACATGTGCTCAGTAGCCCCTTCATCAAGCTGGTATATCAGGTTTCATTTAGGACTTAGGCCAGTGGACAATAGACTTGTGACCTCATCCCCACACACCTGGGGCGGGACACACCTATTCTAGCTGGACATAAAAGGCACAAGACACATGTGCTCTGCCTCTTTTGCTGTGCCTGCATGCTGGAATGATCATGGATCCCCATGGTGGTTGAGTATATCTGTATCCCTTTTCTTACTAGGCCCTGTAATCTCTCGTGGTGATATTGTTGTGATATTACTGGATATTGTTGGTTATTACTGTGTGATACTTTTGGATATCACTGTATACTGTAGTGGTATTACGGTTTTAGAGTTGTAATATCTGTATATTGTGACTATATATATAATTATAGTCGCCAGCTTGGGTATAAATATATATGTATGTTATAGACTGCAGACTTGTGTGTGTGTAATAAATACCCTTTACTGATACACAGTTTTGTCTCAGTTAGTATATAGCATATAGTATAAGGAATAGATAACAGTTAGTGTATAGTGTAAGGTAAAGATAACGTTGTGGTATTAAGTGGATATTAATTATCAGTAGTCAATTTTTGCTTTAATAGTTGATATCGGACATCATTAGAGGTGCAAAGAGAGTTCCCCCTTTGAAACTATAAGTTTAGCAATTTGTGGAGCAAAACCCTCTCCCTTTATCTGCCTGTCATCTAAAATTTTGAGAACAAGAGGGTGACGGGAAAGGCAGCGTAACATAAACTCAGCCATACATGCAAGACTGCTAACAGTCGATACTTCCATGTCCTCACCAAGAGGACAACCGACCATGGTCTCCTCCTTGTCTTCAGGCCTCCACAACTTTTGACAAACCTCAGTAATATCATTGTAAATACATCACTGTAAATACATTCCCCTGTAGTTTTTGTCTCCCCCACCTCATTGTAGATTGTAAGTTATCACATGCAGTTTTTTTTTCGGGGGGGGGGGAGGGGTTAATTATTATTGTTATTGTTGTTACTTAGTGTATATTGTAAGCTGTCACAAGCAAAGTAGTTTTTTTCTGTTTAATTATTGTATTGTTATCATTGTTGCTTAGGGCTGCTGTGTTTGAAACTGAAAATATGTTGACACTATATAAATAACTATAAATATTAATATTAGAACACAGAGAAGCAGGATGGAGATGTTAATTATGGCATCATTGCCGATCACCATCTTGGTGAATTCCTCAAAGTTTCGGAGGATGGTACATATGTCTGACATCCATGTCCACTCCTGAGATCGTATGTGTGAAGTCAGAATTGAATACTGATGGTCTTATTGATGATGGTAGTCTACAAATGCCTTCTTCTGCTCACAAATCCTTTCCAAAATATGCAGTGTAGAGTTCAAATGCATGGGGAGGTCATGACACATCAGTTGGTGAGCCAGAAGCTGCAAGTGCTGCTGAATCATGGCAAGGGCGGATGAAGCTCTAGCTAACTTTCTAAAATAGGTACGCAGAGCCTCGCAGATCTAACACCTCCGTGTCACTATTCTGAAAACGTTCAACAATGAGGTTAAGCACATGGGCCAGGCATGGCACGTGTGTGAGCTTGCCTCAACACAGAGCAGCCACCAGGTTCCACCCATTGTCACACTCGACCATTCATGGCTGTAGGTTGAGCGGTGTCAGCCACAGATCTGCCTGCTCTTTCAGAGCTGTCCACAACTCTTACCTTCAGCACAGCTTGTTGCTGCTTGGTTGAGGCAGGGCTGCAGTGCTTCCAGCTTGTAATTAATGTGTTACTTTCGGAGACTGAGGCTGAAGAGGATGTGAAGGAGGATGTGCAGGAGCTGTAGACTGTGGGAGCAACCAGATTGATGTAGGGCCTGCAATACTTTGGAGGACGTGCACCATCCCAAGGTCGGACAGGGTACCGGCTTCCACTATTTTACTACAGTATGCCGTTAGTGAGCTGTACCATCCCTGACTACAAGCACTTGTCCATATGTCTGTGGTTAGGTGGACTTTCCCAATAACAGCATTGTGGAGGGCATGGGTAATGTTGTAGGACACATGCTTGCTTGTTGATGATGCTATTTCAGTTTGTGTGCAAATGCAGATGCAGGGTATGAGGCATCTTAAAATGCACCATGGACAGTGGATTGGCTTGCATGCACAACTTCGGAAGAAGCAGTGGTATCACCCGCAGACACTGTTCATGGAGCCTTATAATAATAATAATAATAATTTTTATTTATATAGCGCCAACATATTCCGCAGCGCTTTACAAATTATAGAGGGGACTTGTACAGACAATAGACATTACAGCATAACAGAAATCACAGTTCAAAACAGATACCAGGAGGAATGAGGGCCCTGCTCGCAAGCTTACAAACTATGGGGAAAAGGGGAGACACGAGAGGTGGATGGTAACAATTGCTTTAGTTATTCGGACCAGCTATAGTGTAAGGCTCAGGTGTTCATGTAAAGCTGCATGAACCAGTTACCTGCCTAAGTATGTAGCAGTACAGACACAGAGGGCTAATACTGCATAAAGTGTATGAGAACATGATGCGAGGAACCTTTTTTTTTTATTATAAATAGGCCACACAGGGATCGTTAGGTTAATGCATTGAGGCGGTAGGCCAGTCTGAACAAATGAGTTTTTAGGGCACGCTTAAAACTGTGGGGATTGGGGATTAATCGTATTAACCTAGGTAGTGCATTCCAAAGAATCGGCGCAGCACGTGTAAAGTCTTGGAGACGGGAGTGGGAGGTTCTGATTATTGAGGATGCTAACCTGAGGTCATTAGCGGAGCGGAGGGCACGGGTAGGGTGGTAGACTGATACCAGGGAGGAGATGTAGGGTGGTGCTGAGCCATTGAGTGCTTTGTGGATGAGGGTAGTAGTTTTGTATTGGATTCTGGAGTGGATGGGTAGTCAGTGTAATGACTGGCACAGGGTAGAGGCATCGGTGTAACGGTTGGTGAGGAATATGATCCTGGCTGCAGCATTCAGGACAGATTGGAGCGGGGAGAGTTTTGCAAGAGGGAGGCCGATTAGTAGAGAGTTACAATAGTCCAGACGAGAATGAATAAGTGAAACAGTCAGAGTTTTTGCAGAGTCGAAAGTAAGAAAAGGGCGAATTCTAGAAATGTTTTTGAGATGCAGGTAAGAAGAGCGAGCCAGTGATCGGATGTACGGGGTGAATGAAAGGTCAGAATCAAGGATGACCCCAAGGCAGCGGGCATGTTGCTTTGGAGTAATGGTGGAACCGCATACGGAGATGGCAATGTCAGGCAAAGGTAGGTTAGTAGAGGGAGAGAACACGAGGAGTTCAGTTTTTGACAGGTTTAGTTTCAGATAGCGGGAGGACATGATGTGCCTTGTGTTCAACCAACAATGTCAGGTGCTTTGCTGCCATGTTGCTGATCATGCTTGTGGTGGTTAGGATGGGATTTTTGCTACCCCTGCTGCTGCGGGCATGGCCAGTGGTGCAAATGGCCTTTTTGGGTTTATCGGCACAGTCTTTAAAAATCAACCAGGCTGTTACAGGGACATTCAGTGTCTCCCTTTCCCACACCACCTCCTCACTTTTGGTGTTCCCCAAGGCTCAGTTATAGGACCCCTACTCTTCTCCATCTACACCTTCGGCCTGGGACAGCTGATGTAATGGCACGGTTTGCTATATCATCAGTATGCTGATGACACGCAGATCTACCTATCTGTACCTGACATCACCTCCTTAGTGACCAAAATCACACGTATTCACGCTATTTCATTCTTCTTTTCTGTTTGCTTTCAAAAAGTGGACATGGACAAAACAGAATACATCATTTTTCAACCATCTTATGCTAAATAACGGAAAGTTTGCCAAGAGAAAATTATTTTCCAGACATCCCCAGCCTTTTTTGCACATGTTTTGATGCTGTGATCTTCATCTTCTTGGTGTGGATGTTGTAAATTTCAAAGTCGTCATCAATACCATCATTGTCCATATCTTGTAAAGAGGAAAACTGTTGTTTCCCAGGGTAGTGGTTATCTACGTTTAGTGGCATTCCTTTAACAATGTTCATTACACTATAACAAACAATTTTCAACTGTGACATTTGGATATTATTGCTAATATGTATGGGTGAAGATGAAGAAGCTTGTGCCACGGGTGTGTTTATAGTTATGGACGGTGCACTCCTCTTTAGTGTTGAGCGATACCGTCCAATACTTGAAAGTATCGGAATCGGATTGTATCGGCCGATACCCGAAAAGTATCGGATATCGCCGATACCGATACCCGATACCAATACAAGTCAATGGGACACCAAGTATCGGAAGGTATCCTGATGGTTCCCAGGGTCTGAAGGAGAGGAAACTCTCCTTCAGGCCCTGGGATCCATATTAATGTGTAAAATAAAGAATTAAAATAAAAAATATTGATATAATTACCTCTCCGGAGGCCCCTGGACACCACCGCTGGTAACCGGCAGCCTTCTTTGTTTAAAATGAGCGCGTTTAGGACCTGAGAATGACGTCGCGGCTTCTGATTGGTCGCGTGCCGCTCATGTGACCGCCACGCGACCAATCAGAAGCCGCGACGTCATTCCTCAGGTCCTAAATTCCTAGAATGAGGAGTTTAGGACCTGAGGAATGACGTCGCGGCTTCTGATTGGTCGCGTGCCGCTCATGTGACCGCCACGCGACCAATCAGAAGCCGCGACGTGATTCCTCAGGTCCTAAATTCCTAGAATGAGAAGTTTAGGACCTGAGGAATGACGTCGCGGCTTCTGATTGGTCGCGTGGCGGTCACATGAGCGGCACGCGACCAATCAGAAGCCGTGACGTCATGGGAGTCCCTAAATGCGCTCATTTTAAACAAAGAAGGCTGCTGGTTACCAGCGGTGATGTCCAGGTGCCTCCGGAGAGGTAAGTATATCAATATTTTTTATTTTAATTCTTTATTTTACACATTACTATGAATCCGATACCGACTGATACCGGCTGATACCCGATACTTGCGGTATCGGAATGCTCAACACTACTCCTCTTTAAACTTATTTTTTCACAAGCATCCATCAGTTTGTTTGGTTTTCCTCCAAAACTGATCTGCTTTCTCTAATTCAGCATCTCACGAACGTGTTGCACTTTGCCCTTTAGACAGACATGTGCGTCTTTGGCAACATATTTTTGACAGGCATTTTTTAGGCCGAGTGAAACACGTGCATATGTTACACCGATCTTCTTATGGGCATATAACATATTCTGGTAATTGGTGGTGGATAAATGAATAATCATTGCAGGCTGTATCCTGGATCTCATACCTCCCATAGCCACCGATGTAATTAATCATGTACGTTCCCATTCCTGTCAACACCATGCCCCTTTTTCTGATCACTTCATCCAACGATTCGTCCACCACTTTCTTTTTTTTAACTGTGCCTTCCAGCAGCCACTGCGTAGGAAACCACTTTACAGTTTTGCAAAGTGTTTATGATGCCCACAAATAAAAAAAATAAATAAATAACCCCCCCATGGGGAAATGTTTGACAGCCCATGCACTTAGTGTATGGGCATTACAAGTCAAGGAAGCCCACTCATTGACATTGGGCCTACTTTTTAATGAAGCCTTCCTCCACCTCTCATCATTTTCCACCACTAGATCACCAGGGTTCATGTGTTCCGTGCTGCTACAGACAGTCAATTTTTTTGCAAGGGTGTCTGGGATGGCCATACTATGTTTTTAATAAACGTATCTTCCTTGGAGAAATGTTTGTCAGCCTATAAAACTTAATGTGTGGGTATTACAAGTGTAGGAGACACAATCCTTTTCATTGGGCCTAGGTTTTAATGAGGCCTTCAGCATTGTCTCCTCATTCTCTACCACTAGATCACTAGGGTTCATGTGTTCTGTGCTGCTACAGACAGTCAATTTTTTGGAAAGGATGTCTATGATCCACATGAAATATTTTTTTAAATCTACCCCCCATGAGCAAATGCTTGTCAGGCCAGGCACTCCATTACAAGTCTCAGAGACACACACCTCTACATTGGGCCTACTTCTTAACTCCATCTCCTGCAATGTCTCTTCTTTACCTGCCGCTAGATGACCAGGGTGAATGTGCTCTCTACTCTTATAGGCCAGTGAATTCTGGGTAAGGCGGCTGTGATGGCACTATTTTATTTAGTAAAAAAAGGACCCCACATTGGAGAATTGGGCATTACATTACATTGTGCCTACTTCTTAACTCTGTCTCCTGCAATGTGTCCCTTAACTGCCACTAGAACACCAGGGTGAACATGCTCTGTATGGTGAATTTTGGGCAAGGGGGCTGTGATGGCACTATTTTATTTAGTAATAAAAGGACCCCACATTAGGGGTATTAGGGGTATTTTTTGTTAGCTTATGCTCTCCATTACAAGTCTCAGAGACCCACACCCCTACATTGGGCCTACTTCGTAACTCAGTTTCCTGCAATGTCTCTTCTTTATCTCCGACGAGTCGACATGACCTGCGTAAATGTGTTCTGTACTTTTAAAGGCCACAGAATTTTGTGCAAGGGGTGCTGAGATGGCAATAGTAAATTTTTAAAAAAGGTTCCCATCATTGGTGAAACCACATCCTTGTTGTCAAAGACTTCATAACATTTGTGTACCTTAAAGAGCTCAATTGAAAAGCTCCTTTTTGTATTGTCTGGTTGCTCACATAGGACACAATACACTTCATATAAATTTGATAAAGCAATGCTATTAGTTTGGCTCAGTAGTTCATTATAAATATTTATTTGTTGGCTATATTAGTTTCTCTCCTTGAGAGCCATAACTTTGGCTGCCTAAAATGTACAAATGGCGAATATACAAATGGCGATTTGAAATCCAGATTAAAATACTGTATACCGAACGCATTCAGACCATCACATAGCTGCATTCCTTGTAAAACATTTACAGATGTGACAGACAATTCTCATAGTGACAAAATCTTGAGAAATGTTTGTTTATTCATTTCACAAACAGTTCTAAGCCTCTTTATGTTTGATGTTTGTCATTGTAAAACATTAAGGTTTACTGAAACTTTGCCTGTGGTGGTTTGATCTAAATCATTGTGCCTTTTATTTTCTAGGTGTTTATGGCCCTCATCTAATAACTCCATTATATGTCAGTTTCATACAACCTTGAAAGCTGGCCACTTGAAGAGCTGGGTGAAACTAATTACTACATAGTGTAAATCACTATATAAGACCAGAGTAACATGACTAGGACAGATGCCAAAACTGGGGTACCTGTACATGTACAATGTGCTGATACCTGCATAATTGGGGATGCCCATGCAGTGTACAGTAGTTAATCTCCCAGGGGCTCTCTCTCTTGGTGTTGCTTCTCTGATATTCCAGATGGATGATGTATAAAAACCTCTTGTGGATGATGTAAGTATACTGTATGTAGTTAATCTTCACATATATGTAATCACTAAATGTATTTAATCCTTATATGTATTTATTAACCTTTGCATGTTAACATATACAAAAGTGTACGCACTCACACTATTCAATCATATGATTCCTTGAATTTTGTAGTTTGCAATAAAATTGTGTTGTATTGCAAGTAATAGCCTTATTTAAAGCTGTATCTGAACCTTAGTGTTAAAAACATGGCAAATAAAATTGCCAAGTTCTCCTTTAAATAACTCTGCAAAGAGGGAACCATCATACCATTAAAAAATATGAGTGGATTTTCATGGGCCCATCCAGTATGTGTGTTTATAGGCGTAATGGGGTGCATATGACTATGCAGCAGGGCTGGCCTTACTGCCAATGGGTAAAACAAAGGAGTACGGACTACAAAATGCATATTGTGAAGTGGATTTTCACTGACAAATCCAGTATGTGGGTTCCAAGGCATAATGGGATGCATATGACTGACTATGCAGCAGGACTGGCCTTACTGCCAATGTGTAAAACAAAGGAGTACGGGAGTACAAAATCCATATTGTGAAGTGGATTTTCATGGGCCCATCCAGTATGTGGGTTCCAAGGTGTAATGGGGTGCATATGGCTGACTATAAAGCAGGGCTGGCTTTGCTGCCAATGTGTAAAACAAAGGAGTACGGAGTACAAAATGCATATTGTGAAGTGGATTTTCAGGGGCCCATCCAATATTTGGGTTCAAAGGCTTTTTGGAGTGCATATCAATTGGTAACAGGGCAGGCCTTGATTTCAATGAAACACTTTTTCAGGAGTCCACCCTGGACAACTTATAAAAGGGGTTTTGTGGTGCATCGTAATTCTTGACAGCCCATCCACTCACAGCATAGGCTACAAAAGCTTAGGAGACCCACTGTTTCATAATGGCCCTTTAAGAAGATTAATGCCACCTGATGCACCATTAAAAATAGGCTCTGTTACTTTAAGAGTTCCTCCTTCATAAATGAAACAAGATGGGTCTGCTTATGTGTCACACACCACATGGTCAGCTAGGGTTGTTAAATGTTACAATGACATTTCCCAGTGAATGCATTTGTAGTGGTTGAAAGCAATGTTAAAGTTAAAAAGCGCTTAAAAAAACACTGCGTCTGAAGTGGTGGAGGACATTTTCAGTCTGGGGTTAAATATTTGGCCTTACAGGCAAGTCATTAACCAGCAAAGGATGTACTTTGACATTTCCCAGCAAAATCCGTTTTGGTTTCATTTTAGTGTGTTTTTTTGTTGCACCGGGAAAAGGGGCATGAATCTCAGAAAAAAAAGTTTACAGCTGTGAACTAGGAGTCAGGAATGCTTCCAGGGGCGATCGCCATGATGTCTCTGTGTCATTTGAGCAGTATTTCCATAATTTTCAGACTTTTTTATACCTTAAAAGGTTCCACGGGGGGATCGCGGTAAAAAAACTCAGGTCTCCCATATACTTACATTGGGCTCGTTGTTCTGGCAGAGTACCCGAGTATACCAATCTGCTCGACCCGAGCAATGAGAACCCAAGCATTTTAGTACTAGCTCATCACTACTAATGATGCAGAATCATGAAACAATGATGTCTGCTGACTTGTTGATTATTAGTGTATATTTATCTAGCAGCTGTGCGACTGGCGCAATGCCTGCACACATATGCAAATGTCCCTATTTATCAGTAATTTTCCGGAGTATGCTGTTGCCGTGTCTCATAAAGGCGATACAACAAAAATTACTCTGCTATTGGTTAAATAAATAGAGAATATTTATCTAGCTGTTGTGCGACTGGTGCAAAGCCTGCTGAGATGCGCAAACGTCATTATCTGCCAGTAAGTTCTCTGAGTTTGCTCTTGGCATGTGTGACTACTTACCAGTAATTTTCCTGAGCCTGCTGTTGGCGTGTGTCATAAAGACGATATTAAAAAAATAAGTACTCTGATATTAGTAAAATTAATAGTTAAATAAATAGCATATATTTATCTAGCACTTGTGCAAATGGCGCAAAGCCTGCAGAGATATGCAAACATTACTCTTTACCAGTTATTTTCCTGATTCTGCTCTTGGTGGGTGTAATAAAGGTGATATCTTAAAAAAACTCTTCTATTGGTTAAATAAATAGCGTATATTTATTTAGCAGTTGTGAGTCTGCTGTTTGTAGTAATGCTGATCATTAAAAAAAAATTACCCACACATTGCTAGATACAAGGAATTTGTACATAACACTTCTGAGAAGGTACTTGTGAAAAATAAAGCCAGGAATTTTTTTTTCAGAATGCATTCAATAAGGGAAAGGGTGATGTTAAGGAAAGGGTACGTGGTTTTAGTTGTGCCCGCCAAGGCTGTGTGACAGATCAGAAGGTGATTTTATCTCGTTCCCGCCTCCTCTCAAAATTAGGTCTGAGCGCTACACCACTGTCAAACACACACAAGTGCGAGGATGTTGTGGGTTGGATGCCAGACAAAGACTCCAGTTTAATGACAAGCAGCACCACCAAGTCTTCCACACAGTCTAATCTCAGTAGCCAAGAGGCTGGGCCTCACAATCATTAAGATGGTCATGGAGGAGGTTATGCACAAACAACTCAGCACCCACAGCCAGAAGAAAGCCACGTTGGGGAAGGTCAATTCATATCTGAAGAGGAGAAGGATAATCATGATGCACAGTTGCCATCAGATTAACCTAAAATCGCAACTCAGAAGGAGAATCAAATTTAAGAATTAGAAGACAACATGGTCAATGATGAGGGCACTGATCCAACCTGGCATGATGTCACACGTAGAAAGCGTACCAGTGCAGAGAGGTATGGATCCATAGCATGAAAACAGGCAAGAAGACTTAGTGATTTGATTAGAGGGAGTACTCAGTCAACTGTTCCACAGAGTCCACCGTTTGCGAGAAAACAGGCCAAGGGCGCATTGTTCCCCTGTATGGCAGTTTTTTACTGAAAGCCCTTCAGACAAAACAACTGTAATTTGCAGCATCTGCCATACCAAGCTGAGAATGGGCAAGAGCACTGCCAATCTAAGCACCACCAGTATGCAGAAGCACATGGAAGCCAATCACTCCAGTAGATAGGCGGATATTCTGGGTACAAAATCTGTTTCTGATAGTGAAACCATTGCCCTTTCCCTTGCGTTATGGCCTTCCCAATCTTACGGTCTTTCAGTAAGCAGGTGCTGATTCTTCCTGCCCACAACCTGCAGTTGCACAGTCAAAACAGTCAGCAACCATGTCTAATTCATTGTCCCAGCACAGCGTTCAGTTGTCCCTGTTCCAGATGTTTCACAGGAAACAGAAATATCCACCCACCCACAGGCCCAAAAGATAAATGTCCACATTGCCAGATTGGTAGTCCTAGAAATGTTGACATTTTGGCTTGTGGGAACTGAGTCTTTCCATGACCTCTTGGTGGTGGCAGCCCCACAGTATTCGATTCCTAGCCACCACTATTTTTCCCGGTATACCGTCCTCACATTACAGAAGCACAAGTTACACAATTTCAACCTTGCACTTGCCAATGCAGTCACAGACAAGGACCACCTAACCACAGTCACATGAACAAGTTATTGAGGACAGGCATGCTACATTTCACTGACAGCAAACTGGGTGAACCAGGTGGAGACTAGGACATAGTCAGAGGCCGGAAAATGAAACATTTTACCAACACCAAGAAAAGAGGGCCCAACTTCCATCAGGGTTTCAGTGTCCTTGTATGGCAGTTCCTTTCGCTCCTCCTCCTCATCCTTAAGTGAACCTGTCTCCCCATCACTCCACAGCTGGGAGCTCTGCAGCACTGTGTTGGTGAAGAGGCAGCACGCTCTGCTGAACCTCTTCTGTTTAGGTAATTAAACCTCACAACTCAGCAGAGTTGTTGAAGGGGCTAAAAGACCAAACAGATCAGTGGCTCTCCCTGCTGATCCTCCAACCAGATTTGGTTGTGTGCGATAATGGGCGTAACTTGGTGGCGGCTTTAAAGCTTGGCAAGCTGGTACACATTCCATGCATGGCCCACGTGCTGAACTTTGTTGTATAGTGGTTATTAAAAACATACCCTGACTTGCCTGACCTACTTGTCTAGGTACGCCATGCCAACACACATTTCTGAAAGTCATCTCAGGCTTTTGCCGGTCTAGCTTCACTGCAGTAGCACTTTAATTTGCCTCTTCAATGACTGATTTGTGACCTGCCCTCAAGCTGGAATTTGACCTTTCATATTTTGGCAAGGCTTAGTGAACAGCAGAGGCCAGTATCTGAATTCCAGCTTTTCAACGCCAGTCTGAGTAACACGCAGCCCTCCCACAAAACAGCTGCCGAGTGGGTGTAGATCGCTGACATATGTGAGGTTCTTCAAAACTTTGAGTATTGCACCCAGATGGTGAGCGGTGATGATGCTTTTATGAACATAACTATCCCACTGCTCTATCTATTAAAACATTCCCTGCAGAATCTCAAAGAGAAAGCTTTGAATGCCGAGCAGGTGGATATGGAGCAAGATTTTTCAGTGGATGAAACCACACAGCCCATGCTCGGACAATATTCTCAGGCAACATTAAGTGATGACGAGGAACAGGAGTTTTTCGTCTGCACTACAGAGGGGACTCCCAATCCCAGCTTCATGCCAGTCCAGCATGGATGACGCTAAGAGGAGGAGGAGGCGAGGCATCAAGAGGAGGAGAGGATGTTTAGAGTTTGTCCTGGTGGGGATACTGAATGTTTGACTCTTTGTAGTCTGCCACACATGGCACAATTCATGTCCAGATGCCTTTCTCAAGACCCTTACGTGAAATACATTTTGTCGGCCATGAAATACTGGCTGTGCACCTTTTTTGACCCAAATTACAAGGAGAAATGTCCTTCTCTCATGTTGGAGGCAGACATGCCATTTTTAGTGCATGTATGCCAGAGTACCGTTGTTGAAGAGTTGCTGAAAAGATTATCCTCAGACAACGCTGCTGGCAGAGGTACTGGCTCTTTTCACCCACAAAGATTACAGGAGAGGGACACGCAAAAGTGCAACTCAGGAGGGGGGATATCCACCAACTGGGCTATTTTCATGAAACCATCACATCAGCAAGGGCTATCTGTCGGTGTAACTAAGACAAGGAGGGAGAAGTTGACCAAGATCGTGAAGTAATACTTGAAGTGACCATACCAGTGTCCTTCCTGATTCTTCAGTGGCCTTTAAGTATTGGTTGTTCAAGCTGCACACTTTGCCTGACCTCTCCTTGTACGCCTTGAAGGTGCTGCGATGCCCTGCCGCAAGTGTATTGTCTGAGCTGGTTTTTAGTTAAGGCTTTGCAATAGTAATGGATAGTTGCAATAGTAATGGATAGGGGCATACGGCTGTCAATGGAAAATGCAGACAGGCTGACTCTTCTAAAATTGAGCAAAGGTTGAATTTCCTCTGACTTTGTTTGTCCTACAGATGACAGCAACCTAACATAAATGCAACCCAAATGTTCTTTTTTTAAAGTTATCTTCAATCCATGCCTTACCATCCAAACCCATTTTGGTCTGGAAATCACGTCCTACTGCTCCTGCTTCTGAAACAAGTACTTAGTGGTCATGTATGTATACTCCACTTAGGTAATGTTTTTGAATTTGTAAACCTTTGTACGTTGTGCAAGGGTGAAACTCATCACGGTCTCTTTCAGTGTGAATGATAGAGACCCCTTGGCTTATTTTTGGACATTTTTTATTGTATTAGCCTACTCGCAATCTCTTTCAGTGTGTATCTGGGAGTCTGATGTTGATTTTTGGGTATGTACTTGAACATTGTGGAACATCAATGCATTAATATGCTCCACAAACTTGTCAGGTTACAGCCTTACGCAGAATAATAATATGCGTAATGAAACATGCTCTATATATATGCTGCTAGTTCAAAAATCTTAACCACACAGTCCTTTATAAAGGGAAATTCAACATAATACCTCTGTTAAACATACACCACAAACTGCTGACATACCCACCACCCCAGTAGGTGGGCAGATCCTTTGGTGTACAAAATCTGTCTACAAGGGTGAAATCACTGGCCATTCCCATGTGTTATGTCCTTCCCAATCTGCTGTCCAGGAAGCAGGAGCTGATGCCTCCTCCCCATAATCTGCAGTTGCACATACAGTAAGAAAATTCAGCAACCACATCCACTTTTTGGACCCAGGGCAGTGTTCAGTTTTCCCTTGTCAGCATATATGTCACTTCCCATATTGTAGCTAGATAGGGAATACATATTCGTTAGCACTTTACATTGACCGATGTTGGACAAAGACCATTCCTGGCTTTTCCAAGCTCCTTAATGAGACATGTGTCTCTTTATTAAACTGTTGCTTCACTTAAATTTTTAAAATTTTGGTAAAACAAAAAATGGAGCTGGGCTATTGGCCAGTTTCTGTACAATCTAAGCAGGTCTAAGAGGCTGGGTTAATACGCTCTGCAGACCTATTCAGACCGCAGCCTTATATTTATTGGAACATGGTCATTGTCACGCAAAGGCCTTTACCTGAGTTCTGTAGCACTGCCCATCACCTGAGTAATACACTCAACCAACCTCATTAGTTTCTGGGAATCAGGACATATCCTGTAAATACTTTGTTGCTGAACAAAGGGGTGCAAAGGATATATTCTGGTTTGTTGGGTAGTTTCCAAAATAAGTGCTTAGGCTTGTGCAGATTGTTCAATTGCACTCCTGTCTCTTTCCCTTGAGGAGGTTGCTTCAAAGTAAATTGAGGCTTGTACTTACAGGCCCTCGCTTACATACACTGTATTCAGAATTTAATTCAAAAGCTTTTGGTGTCTGGTAGAATCCAATTTACTAACACTGATCATACAGCTCCGCAACCCCTGTATTATATACACCTTACAACGCCTATGACAGTGGCTCCACTGGGATCCGGTGGCCAAAATGAACTGTGGAGTTCACAAAACTCAGGTTTCATGGCACCTGTTGACCCTGTGAAAATGTGAAGTGAGAGCCACATAACGACATGGCAGAGGACGTGGTGTTAGTAGTGAACAAACCAAAAATTGGCATGTTTTAGCTGGCATTGTAATAGTGCTGGGAATATGTATTCCACTACCTAGCAAACAATTTTGAATGAGGGAGGGACCCCCCAAGTGTAGGAGAAAGAGCCATCCCAAATGTATGATACAGGGCCACCTGAGGGCCCTTCCCAAACTCAGGTTTCACTGCACCTGCTGGCCCTCTGAAAATGTGAAGTGCGGGCCGCATAATAACATGGTGGTGGATGTCGTGGTGGTGGCAGGCAAAGTTCAAAATTCGAATGGGCATGTTTTAGCTGGCATTGTGAAAGTGCTTAAGAATATGCATTCCACTATCTAGTGAACAATTTTGAATGAGAGGGAACCTCCCAAATGTAAGAGTAAGAGCCCTCTCAAATTTAACCCCTTAGTGACAGAGCCAATTTGGTACTTAATGACCGAGCCAATTTTTACAATTCTGACCACTGTCACTTTATGAGGTTATAACTCTGGAACGCTTCAACGGATCCCGCTGATTCTAAGAATGTTTTTTCTTGACATATTGTACTTCATGTTAGTGGTAACATTTCTTAGATATTACTTGCGATTATTTATGAAAAAAACGGAAATATGGCAAAAAAAATTAAAAATTTTGCAAATTTCAAAGTTTGTATTTTTATGCCCTTAAATCAGAGAGATATGTCAGGAAAAATAGTTAATAAATAACATTTCCCACATGTCTACTTTACATCAGCACAATTTTGGAAACACAATTTTTTTTTGTTAGGGAGTTATAAGGGTTAAAATTTGACCATCAATTTCTCATTTTTACAACACCATTTTTTTTTAGGGACCACATCACATTTGAAGTCATTTTGAGGGGTCTATATGATAGAAAATAATGAAGTGTGACACCATTCTAAAAACTACACCCCTCAAGGTTCTCAAAACCACATTCAAGAAGTTTTTTTACCCTTTACGTGCTTCACAGGAACTGAAACAATGTGGAAGGAAAAAATGAACATTTAACTTTTTTTTGCAAACATTTTAATTCAGAACCATTTTTTTTAATTTCACATGTGTAAAAACAGAAATGTGACCATAAATTTTATTATGCAATTTCTCCTGAACACGCCAATACCCCATATGTGGGGGTAAACCACTTTTTGGGCACACCGCAGAACTTGGAAGTGAAGGAGCGCTGTTTGACTTTTTCAAAGCAGAATTGGCTGGAATTGAGATCGGACGCCATGTCACGTTTAGAGAGCCCCTGATGTGCCTAAACAGTGGAAACTCCCCACAAGTGACACCATTTTGGAAACTAGACCCCTTAAGGAACTTATCTAGGTGTGTGGTGAGCACTTTGAACCCCCAAGTGCTTCACAGAAGTTTATAACGTAGAGCTGTGATAATAAAAAAATCGCATTTGTTTACACAAAAATGATATTTTCGCCCACAAATTCTTATTTTCACAAGAGTAACAGGAGAAATTAGACCACAAAAGTTGTTGAGCGATTTCTCCTGAATACGTCGATACCCCATATGTGAGGGTAAACCACTGTTTGGGCGCACCGAAGAGCTTGGAAGAGAAGGAGTGCCGTTTTACTTTTTCAATGTAGAATTGGCTGGAATTGAGATCGGACGCCATGTCGTGCTTGGAGAGCCCCTTATGTGCCTAATCAGTAGAAACCCCCACAAGTGACACCATTTTGGAAACTAGACCCCCCAAGGAACTCATCTAGATGTGTGGTGAGAACTTTGAATGCCCAAGTACTTCACAGAAGTTTAAAATGCACAGTCGTGAAAATAAAAAATATTTTTTTTCCACAAAAAAGATATTTTAGCCCCCAAGTTTTTATTTTCACAAGGGTAACAAGAGAAATTGGACCCCAAAAGTTGTTGTCCAATTTGTCCTGAGTATGCTGGTACCCCATATGTGGGGGTAAACCACTGTTTGGGCGCACGGCAGAGCTCGGAAGGAAGGAGCACCGTTTTGGAATGCAGACTTTGATAGAATGGTCTGCGGGCGTTATGTTGCGTTTGCAGAGCCCCTGATGTACCTAAACAGTAGAAACCCCCACAAGTGACCCCATTTTGGAAACTAGACCCCCCAAGGAACTTATCTAGTTGTACGGTGAGAACTTTGAATGCCCAAGTGCTTCACAGTAGTTTAGAATGCAGAGTCGTGAAAATAAAAAATATTTGTTTCCACAAAAAAGATATTGTAGCCCCCAAGTTTTTATTTTCACAAGGGTAACAAGAGAAATTGGACCACTAAACTTGTTGTCCAATTTATCCCGAGTACGCTGATGCCCCATATGTGGGGGTAACCCACTGTTTGGGCGCACAGCAGAGCTCAGAAGGGAGGGAGCACCGTTTTACTTTTTAAGCGCAAATTGGCTGTCGTGTTTGGAGACCCCCTGATGTACCTAAACAGTGGAAACCCCCCAATTCTAGCTCCAACCCTAACCCGAACACACCCCTAACCCTAATCCCAACCCGATCCATAATCTTAATCACAACCCTAACCCCAAAACAACCCTAATGTCAACTCTAACCATAACCATAATCAAAACCCTAAATCCAACACACCCCTAATCCTAATCTCAACCCTAACCTCAAACCTAACCCTAATCCCAATACACCCCTAACCCTTAACTCAAACCTAACCCTAATCCCAATACACCCCTAATCCCAACCCTAACCTTAACCCTAATCCCAAGCGTAACCCTAATGCCAACCCTAACCCTAATACCAACCCTAATCGAAACCCTAACCCTAATCCCAAACTCTAACCCTAATTTTAGCCGCAACCCTAGCCCCAACTTTAGCTCCAACCCTAGCCCTAACCCTAAATTTAGCCCCAACCCTAACCCTAGCCCTAACTTTAGCTCCAACCCTAACCCTAGCCCTAATTTTAGCCCCAACCCTAAACCTAGCCCTAAGGCTAGGAAGACCAAGAGTCACCTCTGCTTCTGAGGATAAGTTTATCCGAGTCACCAGCCTCAGAAATCGCAGGTTAGCAGCAGCTCAGACTAGAGACCAGGTCAATGCCACACAGAGTTCTAGCAGCAGACACATCTCTTCAACAACTGTTAAGAGGAGACTTTGTGCAGCAGGCCTTCATGGTAAAATAGCTGCTAGGAAACCACTGCTAAGGACAGGCAACAAGCAGAAGAGACGTGTTTGGGCTAAAGAACACAAGGAATGGACATTAGACCAGTTGAAATCTGTGCTTTGGTCTGATGAGTCCAAATTTGAGGTCTTTGGTTCCAACCACCGTGTCTTTGTGCGACGCAGAAAAGGTCAATGGGTGGACTCTACATGCCTGGTTCCACCGTGAAGCATGGAGGAGGAGGTGTGATGATGTGAGCGTGCTTTGCTGGTGACACTGTTGGGGATTTATTCAAAATTGAAGGCATACTGAACCAGCATGGCTACCACAGCATCTTGCAGCGGCATGCTATTCCATCCGGTTTGCGTTTAGTTGGACCATCATTTATTTTTTCAACAGGACAATGACCCCAAACACACCTCCAGGCTGTGTATGGGCTATTTGACGAAGAAGGAGAGTGATGGGGTGCTGCGCCAGATCTGAACCCAATCGAGATGGTTTGGGGTGAGCTGGACCGCAGAGTGAAGGCAAAAGGGCCGACAAGTGCTAAGCATCTCTGGTAACTTCTTCAAGATTGTATGAAGACCATTCCCGTTGACTACCTTTTGAAGCTCATCAAGAGAATGCCAAGAGTGTGCAAAGCAGTCATCAAAGCAAAAGATGGCTTCTTTGAAGAACCTAGAATATAAGACATATTTTCAGTTGTTTCACACTTTTTGTTAAGTATATAATTCCACATGTGTGAATTCATAGTTTTGATGCCTTCAGTGTGAATTTACAATTTTCATAGTCATGAAAATACAGAAAAATCTTTAAATGAGAAGGTGTGTCCAAACTTTTGGTCTGTACTGTAGATTGGGCAGCGGATGCGTTGAAAAACTACATCCGCTGCCCATGTTGTGCACAATTTTCACAACGTGTGTCGGTATGTTGGGCCGACGCATTGCGACGGCCCCGTACCGACGTAAGTGTGAAAGAAGCCTAACCCTAAATTTAGCCCCAACCCTAACCCTAAATTTAGCCCCAACCATAACCCTAACCCTAACCCTAACCCTAGCCCTAAGCCTAGCCCTAACCCTAACCATAGCCCTAACCCTAATTTTAGCCCCAACTGCTCTTCTCTTGCCAGCCGGCAGATGACGACAGATGACGGGCGCACTGCGCATGCGCCCACCATTTTGTTTGCCAAAGAAGACACCGGCGGCCAGGAGAAGAAGCAGGAGGACCCAGGGACACCGGTAAGTATAATAGGGTCCCCAAATCCCCTTATTTCTCAGAGAATTACACATCGCTATTTTTTTTTTTTTTTGCGATCGCCGTAAGCAATTAATTACCGGCGATCACAAAACAGGGGTTGGGTATACCGACCCCGATCATGTTCTTTGGGGTCTCGGCTACCCCCGGCAGCCGATACCCCAAAGATCCTCCCGGTGCTGGCCGGCGGGCGCACTGCGCATGCGCCCGCCATTTTTTGCCGGAAAAAGATGGCGGCGCCCATCGGGAGCCACGAGGAGCCCCTGGGAAGACAGGTGAGTATCGGGGGGCTATCTGGGACCCCTTTTCTCTGTACTCTGATGTGCGATCACATCAGAGGACAGAGAAATTAAAAGGGAAATCGCGGTTTATTTGTTTTTGCGATCGCAGGTAAACGGCGCTCTGGTTTAAGTACCCTTAACTGCCGCCGTTAAAAGGCGTATCGGCGGTCGTTAAGGGGTTAAAAGGAAAAACTAAAGCCAAAACACTACATGTCAACATTTGCTTAAGGGGAGGTATCATTTTACTTTTATTTTTTTTATTTTTATTTTGCGTTATGTACAAGTGATTATGAAGGAAAACATGTTTCTTAGCATTTTTCCTTTTAAAAAAAAATTTAGGTTTGGTTTGTTAGGACTTCTTATAAATCCTTAAAGTCAACACAATAGTCTGACAACATTATTCCCAGATACCATATGTGAGTCATAAAGGCATGCAGGCATCTTCTCCATAATGTTCCGATTTAGTTGTAGCACTTTCCCTTCCATTTCAGCTTTTTTCTCAGGCCCCAATATCTGTTATTGGGTTAAGCAGAAAAATATTCGGCTTTCCCATTGACTTGCATTGGATTTGTTATTTGTTATACGAACCACAGGGATATTAGAAATTATTGGTACCAATTTTCCTGAATCCAAATATTTCACTATTCAATCATCACTAGTCATACAGAAGGAGACATCTTATTAAAAAAAATGTTGTAGCATATGTGATGTAGCAATCAATAAGACGGTTGGGGTACATGTTGTGAATTCTGTGGCAGAGCTCCCTCCTGTGGTCACAAGTGGTACTTCGGCTGATTCTCTCTGGAGGAAACTGGTACTGCTGCTTCTGAGTTTCCTCCCTCAGGTGATCTGGTGAGGTCGTTAGGTGCTTCTCTACTTAACCCCACCTAATGCTTTGATTCATGCTTCCTGTCAATGTTCCAGTGTTGGACTTGTGTTTCTCTGGATCATTCCTGTGGCCTGCTGCTCTGCATAGCTAAGTGCTTCTTTGCTATTTGTTGCTATTTTTTCTGTCCAGCTTGTCTATTTGTTTTGCTGGAAGCTCTGGGACGCAAAGGGTGTACCTCCGTGCCGTTAGTTCGGTACGGAGGGTCTTTTTGCCCCTTTGCGTGGTTTTCTTTAGGGTTTTGTGTAGACCGCAAAGTTATCTTTCCTATCCTCGTTCTGTCTAGAAAATCGGGCCTCACTTTGCTGAATCTATTTCATCCCTACGTTTGTCTTTTCATCTTACTCACAGTCATTATATGTGGGGGGCTGCCTTTTCCTTTGGGGTATTTCTCTGAGGCAAGGTAGGCTTATTTTTCTATCTTCAGGCTAGTTAGTTTCTTAGGCTGTGCCGAGTTGCATAGGGAGCGTTAGGCGCAATCCACGGCTGCCTCTAGTTGTGTTTGGAGAGGATCAGGGATTGCGGTCTGCAGAGTTTCCACGTCTCAGAGCTCGTTCTGTTATTTTGGGTTATTGTCAGATCACTGTGTGTGCTCGGACCTCCATGTCCATTGTTATACTGAATTGCCTTTCATAACAGGTACACTCACTTGGTGGTGATATTTAAACAAACAGCAACCATTTCTCAGTTACATAAGTCCATGGCTGGTTTATTACACCTCAATAAACCACGCTAGGCCCTGTGACATCACATGGCCGACATATAGTCCATTTCAGTTGCGGTTACTTTCGTACAGTTCAATACCTGACACTCATCAGTACACAATTTCCCAGGCTCTGGGTTACCTGCTTAACAGATTCTAAGGTTTCCCAACTTGGCTTCATATATGTCCTGTCAGTTGTCCAGACCCTCAGTGCTTTCTGGACTTCCAGGAGCACCAGCCAGCTCCAGTCTCTCACATGGCCATCTGCCTCCATGTGGTGTAACCAGGAAACATATACTGTATGACCTTTCTGACATCACAGGAACACACCCCTGGGAGGTATGTGGTTAACCAGTCGCACCCATTACTTTCTGGTTAACCCTTAAATCCAGCCCTTTACTAATAGTAAATAGTTCACGAGTACTAAGAGAACTAAGTAATGTAATAGATAAACCATTATTTCTTATTTTTAGGGACTCTATAGCGACAGGGTCTGTTCCGCAGGACTGGCGCATAGCAAATGTGGTGCCAATATTCAAAAAGGGCTCTAAAAGTGAACCTGGAAATTATAGGCCAGTAAGTCTAACCTCTATTGTTGGTAAAATATTTGAAGGGTTTCTGAGGGATGTTATTCTGGATTATCTCAATGAGAATAACTGTTTAACTCCATATCAGCATGGGTTTATGAGAAATCGCTCCTGTCAAACCAATCTAATCAGTTTTTATGAAGAGGTAAGCTATAGGCTGGACCACGGTGAGTCATTGGACGTGGTATATCTCGATTTTTCCAAAGCGTTTGATACCGTGCCGCACAAGAGGTTGGTACACAAAATGAGAATGCTTGGTCTGGGGGAAAATGTGTGTAAATGGGTTAATAACTGGCTTAGTGATAGAAAGCAGAGGGTGGTTATAAATGGTATAGTCTCTAACTGGGTCGCTGTGACCAGTGGGGTACCGCAGGGGTCAGTATTGAGACCTGTTCTCTTCAACATATTCATTAATGATCTGGTAGAAGGTTTACACAGTAAAATATCGATATTTGCAGATGATACAAAACTATGTAAAGCAGTTAATACAAGAGAAGATATTATTCTGCTACAGATGGATCTGGATAAGTTGGAAACTTGGGCTGAAAGGTGGCAGATGAGGTTTAACAATGATAAATGTAAGGTTATACACATGGGAAGAAGGAATCAATATCACCATTACACACTGAATGGGAAACCACTGGGTAAATCTGACAGGGAGAAGGACTTGGGGATCCTAGTTAATGATAAACTTACCTGGAGCAGCCAGTGCCAGGCAGCAGCTGCCAAGGCAAACAGGATCATGGGGTGCATTAAAAGAGGTCTGGATACATATGATGAGAGCATTATACTGCCTCTGTACAAATCCCTAGTTAGACCGCACATGGAGTACTGTGTCCAGTTTTGGGCACCGGTGCTCAGGAAGGATATAATGGAACTAGAGAGAGTACAAAGGAGGGCAACAAAATTAATAAAGGGGATGGGAGAACTACAATACCCAGATAGATTAGCGAAATTAGGATTATTTAGTCTAGAAAAAAGACGACTGAGGGGTGATCTAATAACCATGTATAAGTATATAAGGGGACAATACAAATATCTCGCTGAGGATCTGTTTATACCAAGGAAGGTGACGGGCACAAGGGGGCATTCTTTGCGTCTGGAGGAGAGAAGGTTTTTCCACCAACATAGAAGAGGATTCTTTACTGTTAGGGCAGTGAGAATCTGGAATTGCTTGCCTGAGGAGGTGATGATGGCGAACTCAGTCGAGGGGTTCAAGAGAGGCCTGGATGTCTTCCTGGAGCAGAACAATATTGTATCATACAATTATTAGGTTCTGTAGAAGGACGTAGATCTGGGGATTTATTATGATGGAATATAGGCTGAACTGGATGGACAAATGTCTTTTTTCGGCCTTACTAACTATGTTACTATGTTACTATGTTAATATACAGGTTTGTGGGACAACAAGACCCAGAAACCTGTCCTGGATTCTGATTACAGCAGATCTGTCTGTGCGACACATACCTGACTCTCAGTATACCACTAGTTGGTACATTACGCATATATTCTTTGTCATCCAGCCCTCATCTATACTTAAACAATTCTTTCTTCTGTTACAAACGTGATACAGTAGGGGACATCTCACTCTGAAATTGTTTGCAGCATTTAGTCAATGTTATACAGGCCTCATTGACAGGCCCAAAAAATTCTTCTATTACTAACGTAATACAGTAGCGGACATCTCACTTAAATAATAATAATAATAATAATCTTTATTTATATAGCGCCAACATATTCCGCAGCGCTTTACAGATTAACAGTTTCAAACACAAAAGTCATAAGTAACAACGTTAACAATACAATAATTAAAGCAAAATAAGACGACCCTGCTCGTGAGAGCTTACAATCTACAATGAGGTGGGGGAGATGCAAAGTACAGGTGTGTATTTACAATGATGTATTTACAATGATGGTCCAGCCATCTTCAGGGGGTGGGGAATAGATGGGGATAGTGAATGGGCTACACACACACACAAACATAAAATGACTTTGATTAGTGAACGTGATAGGCCGCTCTGAACAAATGTGTTTTGAGCGAGCGCCTAAAACTATGCAAATTATGGATGGTCCTAATATCTTGGGGTAGAGCATTCCAGAGGATTGGCGCAGCACGGGAGAAGTCTTGGAGTCGGGAGTGGGAGGTACAGATTAGTGCAGAGGTTAATCAAAAGTCATTTGCAGAGTGCAGTGGTCTGATAGGCTGATAGACAGAAATGAGGGAGGAGATGTAAGGGGGTGCCGCACTGTGGAGAGCTTTGTGGGTGAGAACAAGTACTTTGAATTGTATCCTGTAATGAATGGGTAGCCAGTGTAATGACTGGCGAAGAGCGGACGCGTCCGAGTAACGATTAGCCAGATGGACGACCCTGGCTGCTGCATTAAGGATGGACTGGAGAGGGGAAAGTCGAGTGAGGGGGAGGCCAATTATTAGAGCGTTACAGTAGTCCAGGCGGGAGTGGATCAGGGTGACAGTGAGGGTTTTAGCTGTCTCCATGGTGAGAAAAGGGCGGATTCTAGAGATGTTCTTTAGGTGTAAAAATTGTTTGCAGCATCTAGTCAATGTTATACAGGCCTCATCCACAAGCCCCACATTTTTTTGTCAGTTACTAACGTCATACAGTGGGGATATCTCACTTTGAAATTTTTTGGAGCAGATCTTCTTTGCCATGCAGGCCTCATTCACTCTTAAACAATTCTTTGTTCTGTGAGTAACGTGATTCATCATGCCATATTTCACCTTCTCATTTTGTGCAGTTGAAATTCAGCTGTGTACAGAGTAAAAAATCTACTTTTTAGCTCCTAGCACATTATTTTAGCAACATGACTGGAAAATAACGAGGTCATGGTGGAAAGGGGATTAAGCTTGGTGTTCAAGGTGTATGTGGGGTAGGTGTTAATGTGTCTGAAAGCACTAGTGAACCAACAAAGTGATGACCTATCCAAAGACAACTGACAACTTCTGTCGCTGGATGCTGTAGTTTTTAGTTTGCTGCATTGTTCTAACGTAATTGCAGTCTCTGATATCTTTAGTGGGGCTTCTATGCCTGCTGTTGCTGCTGCTGGAGATGTTAACACTAATTTGTGGAAATATGAACAATCCTGCTTGGGTGTCCATCTGCTGGGTTGAGTGTAATGAAAGACCTGTCGGTCCCTATTATAATATTTCTACTGTGGTAAAATCGATGCCACTTTGTTGGTGTCTGCCACTAATTTTTGTAAATGTGTATGCTCCAGGTTGGGTGCTCACCTGCTGGGTTGGGTGTAGTGGAAGACCTTTCGCTCCATATCATACTGATTCTACTGTGATAAAATTGATGCCACTTTGTTAGTGTCTGCCACTAATTTTTGGAAATGTGAACTCTCCTGGTTGGGTGTCTAACTGTCCATCTGCTGGGTTGGGTGTAGTTGAAGACCTGTCAGTCCCTATTGTACTATTTCTACTGTGGTAAAACTGATGCCACTTTGTTAGTGTCTGCCAATAATTTTTGTAAATGTCAACAACAACACTCCTGGTTGGGTGTCCAACTGTACATCTGCTGCGTTGGGCGTAGTTGGAGACCTGTCGGTCTCTTCCTGACTATTTCTACTGTGGTAAAATTAATGTCAATTTGCTGGTGTCTGCTAATAGCTTTTTGTAAATGCATAGACTGCTGGTTGGGTCTCCTTCATGTGTGTTGCCTGTAGCAGTAGGCCTCTGATACCGGCAGTCCTCCACTCTCTGAGCCAACTAACAGTTTTACTATTCTTACATTTTTCTTACAATGTAATCTGCAAAATTGATGTGTCAATTCATTTTTGTTTTTTGTTTTATTTTATCACTAATATCGCCAATAATTCAACATTCGCTTCACAAACATTTACAGACATTTCTGGCACGGTCACCATTGGGACTCACAATCTAAATTTACTATCTATATGTCTTTCTAGTGTGGGTAGAAAAAATAATTACTGTGAGTAAACCATTGCAAATACAAGTAGAACATACAAACTCAATGTCAGTGTTGAAATGCACCCTGGTAGACAAAGAATTTTTCAGGGAACGGGTGATGTTGTCTGCGACTTGCTGCTGCAGCGCAAGCACATCTTTATAGTCAAGTAATGGTGACTGGTCAACTGGAACTGGGGGACGGCAACGGCCATCAGCTTTCAGAAACCATCTCTATCCACAAGGCAGAAACGCTGCATTTCCGTGGCCAAAATATGGGAATGGCCATGCAATAATCAGAGAGATCACAGGCTGTGAGTCATGCAAAAACAAGCACTGTGATCTATATAGCGAATAGCTCTTAACTGATCTCTATCGTTCAGACAAGACATGATTGGGCTAAGATCATCCGAGAAGTCATCGAAGAAGGCCGCAGAATGTTCACAATAATTATTTCTCTGAAAAGTAATAGTGAGCATACGGTTTATCTACCGGATAAGAACTCATGGAATATGTGTACATCCCGCCGTGATGTTCGTCCTTCATAGTTGAAGATAACCATGACTTCAGGGTTGGAAAAGAATTATTAGTTATGGGTATGGAGGTGGCTGATGAGTTCAACCCGGGCCCTGGAAGTTTGCCCACATACTTGACATAAGGAAGCAGATGTAGTCAGTACGCCAGATTCTACTTGTGCCTTGCAGATTTCACACTGCTTTTGCATCAAAGATTTTCCTATCTTCAGCTGCACATGCTCCTGAGGTGATCCTGCCCCGCCAACCTGGACTATCCAGGGCAAGCTCTTCCCATTCATTGGTCTTGACTTCCAAGCTTTTGAGAGACTCCTTAAGGCAGTCTTCATAGAGCTTCATCTGCCCCCCAACTTCTCGCTTTCCTTGGCACAGTTTTCTGTACAGCAGTTGTTTTGGTAGTCGGCTGTTAGGCATTCTGACCACATGTCCAGCCCACCTGGCTTGGACTTAAAGCAGGAGAGTGTAAATGCTGCAGAGCCAGGTTTGTTACAGAATTACCATGTCTGGGACATTGTCTTGCCACCTGATGTGGAAGAGTCTGCAGAGGCAACTCATGTGAAAATGATGAAGCTTGCCGGCTGTATACTGTCCATGTCTCGATAGCATAGAGAAGTGTGGTGAGGACCACCGCGCAGTAGACCTTTTTTTTGGGGGGGGCATTCTTTGCGTCTGGAGGAGAGAAGGTTTTTCCACCAACATAGAAGAGGATTCTTTACTGTTAGGGCAGTGAGAATCTGGAATTGCTTGCCTGAGGAGGTGGTGATGGCGAACTCAGTCGAGGGGTTCAAGAGAGGCCTGGATGTCTTCCTGGAGCAGAACAATATTGTATCATACAATTATTAGGTTCTGTAGAAGGACGTAGATCTGGGGATTTATTATGATGGAATATAGGCTGAACTGGATGGACAAATGTCTTTTTTCGGCCTTACTAACTATATTACTAACTATGTATGTAGGGTGTTCCATCCCCTCCCCATCAGAGTAGCAGTCATATACTGTCCCCAAGGCACATCCACCCACTTCCTTGACCACTTTTATGCATTGTTGCCACACTTCATATCCTGAGAATTGACAACCCTTATCCTGGGAGAATTCAACTTCCCCATTTCCCCACCTGCATCCCAGCTTCTATCCCTAGCCACTTCTTGTGGCCGCTCACAACTTTAAATATTTGAGACAAACAAATATAACACAAAGGTAACACCCCTGATCTGGTCTTGTCCAGGTTAGTTCAATCTCCTACCTAGAAAACTCACCTCTTCCCCTTGTGCCCCATGAAATAATGAGTATAACCACAACTTAGACATTTTTAGGTGCTCCCTAAAAATATATCTGTTTAGGGTGGCCTATCCTGTTCCTTAATTAAAGTCCTTTTTGTATACATAGCATATTCTCTACTTCTCTGAACATAATTCTCTATCAAACTCAACTGTAATCAAAAGCCTCATGCAGCATTTTTCTACCCCCATTTCCCCAAGAGAGTTGTTCCATCATTGTAAATAAGCACCTGTTATTTGTGTCACCACCACCTCATTGTAGATTGTAAGCTCTGAAGAGCAGGGTCGTCATTATTTTTGCTTTGTTTGATTATCTTACACTTTGTAACTTTTGACTGTTTTGTATGAACTGCTGACTTGTAAAGCTCTGCGGAATATGTTTGTGATATATAAATAAGGGTTATTATTATTAGTAGATTGAAGATTATTAAAATCAAGCTCTTAGCTTTTCCATGTTTAGGAGGAAACAATCTATTACGTGAGCACAACTGCACAAATGAGAGCTTGCTGCTGTGCTAGCACAAGGTGGAGTATGATGAGCCCGAGAAGCTGTTGGACTGTAAATGAATTGCAGGTGGAGATTTTACGGTGGATTGAGAAAGATGGGGTGTGCTTCGCAAGTAAAATTGGTCAAAAACAGCAGGCATGTCCACTTTCATATCAGCTGACAGGCTGTCAGTCATCCCAACTGTACGGCGCAAACAAGTGGAGGTAGATGGGGTAGACCTTCGTTGGCGAGGCCCACTAGTCTGCATTTTAGCACAGTGTAATTCCCAGATTAATACAAGTTTATCGTGCAAGTGCTAGTTCATGCATGTAGTCCTCAAAATTCTACTCTACTCTTCTTTGTCATTTTTAAAAAAGTTAACAGATTCCATAATTGTTTAGATTTTTGCTGGTCTGAAAAAAAGACCCAAACTAGGTAACTGCAAAATCATGAACAATGCTGTTCACTGCCAGAGTTGGGGCTTAGGATGTATTGGTTGTCGTGGTTGCACAACTCTGGGTCTACGTAACCTCCTCCTTAGTGATGAGCGAGCACTAAAATGCTCGGGTGCTCGTTGTTCGGGTCGACCAGATTGGAGTACTCGGGAACTTGGCCAGAACAAAATAAAAGAGTGCCATCACAGCCCCCTTGCCCAAAATGCACTGTACAGAGCACGTTCACCCTCGTGATCTAGTGGCAGTTCAACAACACATTGCAGGAGACAAAATGAAGAAGTAGGCCCAATGTAATGTCATGCCCAATTCCCCAAAGTGGCTCCTTTTTAAAAAAAATTAAAATAGTGCCATCACAGCCCTCTTGCCCAAAATGCACCATACAGAGCACGTTCACCCTGGTGATCTAGTGGCAGGTAAAGGACACATTGCAGGATACAGAATGAAGAAGTAATCCCAATGTAATGTCACGCCCAATTCCCCAATGTGGGGTCCTTTTTTTACAAAATAAAAGAGTGCCATCACAGCCCCATTGCCCAAAATGCACTGTACAGAGCAAGTTCACCCTGGTGATCATGTGGCAGTTAAAGGACACATTGCAGGAGACAGAATGAAGAAGTAGGCCCAATGTAATGTCATGCCCAATTCCCCAATGTGGGGTCCTATTTTCTCAAAATTAAAGAGAGCCATCACACCCCCCTTGCCCAAAATGCACTGTACAGAGCACGTTCACCCTGGTCATCTAGTGGTTCTGGATGATGAGGATGAGGATAAGGAGGAGGATAACACCAAACAGACCAAATCTGGAAGCGTATACCCATGTGTGGTTGTCAAGAGGTGCATGAAAATACACCTCCCCAAAAGAGAGAATGTATGTTTCGCTGTTTTCACTTGGTGGTATACAGAAGACTTTTTCAATTCAGCCCTTGTTCATTTTTATAAGAGTCAGCCTGTCAGCATTTTCAGTTGACAGGCAGAGGCGCTTATCTGTTATAATTCCACCAGCAGCACTAAAAACCCGCTTAGACAGAATTCTAGCAGCAGGGCAGGCCAGGACCTCCAAGGCGTAGAGAGCCAGTTCATGCCACGTGTCCAGCTTGGATACCCAATAATTAAAAGGCACAGAGGAATCACGGAGGATTTTTGTACGATCTGAAAGGTACTCCCTCACCATCTTCACAAACATTGCACTTCTTGTGAAAGCACCCCTAGCCTCTGTGATGTCACGATGGAAGGGTCTAAGAAAACTGTCCCAGAATTTTGCCATTGTTCCCCTGCCTGAGGTGGATTGTACTTTTGTCTCTCTTGCTTGGAAGGCTTAGTTGTACAACAAACTCTGCCGTCTGCTGCCAGCGTTCTCACATGGGAATTTCTAAGTAATTCAGTTACAAGGGCCCTCTGGTACTGCAACATTTTAGTGCACATCGCTGGCTCTGGGAGAAGAGATTGAAAGTTCTCATTGTAGCGTGGGTCTAGAAGTTTCACCAACCAGTACTGAGTGTCACCCACAATTTTTATACTGCGAGGGTCACATGAAACGCAGCGCAACATAAATTCAGCCATGCGTTCCAGACTGCTAACAGGAAAGACTTCTGTGTCCTCACCAACAGGACGTCTGACCATGCTATCCTCCTCTTCCCTGTCCTCAGGCAATCCCTGCTGAACAGACTGTATGACAGCTGTGTTTGTTGTACCGTCTATAGAGCATGAAAGTAGCTCCTGTTCTTCCTCCTCCTCCACAATGACTACCAATCCATGATGAGAAGACATGAGGCTGGGCTGAGTGTAATCCCCCTGAATGGTTCCTTGCTCCATGTCCTTGTGATCTGCCTGTAATGCATCCCCTTTATTTGTGAGCAGAGAGGTTTTCAGAATGCTGAGAAGTGGGATGGTGATGGTCATCGCCGCTCACCATCTTGGTGCAGTCCTTAAAGTTTTGGAGGATGTTACATATGTCGGACATCCATGTCCACTCCTGAGGTCTTATGTGTAGAGATTGAACTGAATATCGACATCCTTGTTGATGTTTGTAGTCAACAACTGCCCTCTTCTGCTCACAAATCCTTTCCAACATATACAGCGTAGAGTTCCAGCATGTGAGCACATCACTGGGCAGTTAACTTACAGGGTTACAGTCTGTTTAGAAAGGATCGTAAAAATCGGAGAGGAGGAGGGGTTTGTCTCTATGTAAAGTCTTGTCTAAAGTCCACTTTAAGGGAGGATATTAGCGAAGGGAATGATGATGTCGAGTCCATATGGGTCGAAATTCATGGAGGGAAAAATGGTAACAAAATTCTCATTGGGGTCTGTTACAAACCCCCAAATATAACAGGAACCATGGAAAGTCTACTTCTAAAGCAGATAGATGAAGCTGCAACCCATAATGAGGTCCTGGTTATGGGGGACTTTAACTACCCGGATATTAACTGGGAAACAGAAACCTGTGAAACCCATAAAGGCAACAGGTTTCAGCTAATAACCAAGAAAAATTATCTTTCACAATTGGTGCAGAATCCAACCAGAGGAGCAGCACTTTTAGACCTAATACTATCTAATAGACCTGACAGAATAACAAATCTGCAGGTGGTCGGGCATCTAGGAAATAGCGACCACAATATTGTACAGTTTCACCTGTCTTTCACTAGGGGGACTTGTCAGGGAGTCACAAAAACACTGAACTTTAGGAAGGCAAAGTTTGACCAGCTTAGAGATGCCCTTAATCTGGTAGACTGGGACAATATCCTCAGAAATAAGAATACAGACAATAAATGGGAAATGTTTAAGAACATCCTAAATAGGAAGTGTAAGCGGTTTATACCTTGTGGGAATAAAAGGACTAGAAATAGGAAAAACCCAATGTGGCTAAACAAAGAAGTAAGACAGGCAATTAACAGTAAAAAGAAAGCATTTGCACTACTAAAGCAGGATGGCACCATTGAAGCTCTAAAAAACTACAGGGAGAAAAATACTTTATCTAAAAAACTAATTAAAGCTACCAAAAAGGAAACAGAGAAGCACATTGCTAAGGAGAGTAAAACTAATCCCAAACTGTACTTCAACTATATCAATAGTAAAAGAATAAAAACTGAAAATGTAGGCCCCTTAAAAAATAGTGAGGAAAGAATGGTTGTAGATGACGAGGAAAAAGCTAACATATTAAACACCTTCTTCTCCACGGTATTCACGGTGGAAAATGAAATGCTAGGTGAAATCCCAAGAAACAATGAAAATCCTATATTAAGGGTCACCAATCTAACAAAAGAAGAGGTGTGAAACCGGCTAAATAAGATTAAAATAGATAAATCTCCGGGTCCGGATGGCATACACCCACGAGTACTAAGAGAACTAAGTAATGTAATAGATAAACCATTATTTCTTATTTTTAGGGACTCTATAGCGACAGGGTCTGTTCCGCAGGATTGGCGCATAGCAAATGTGGTGCCAATATTCAAAAAGGGCTCTAAAAGTGAACCTGGAAATTATAGGCCAGTAAGTCTAACCTCTATTTTTGGTAAAATATTTGAAGGGTTTCTGAGGGATGTTATTCTGGATTATCTCAGTGAGAATAACTGTTTAACTCCATATCAGCATGGGTTTATGAGAAATCGCTCCTGTCAAACCAATCTAATCAGTTTTTATGAAGAGGTAAGCTATAGGCTGGACCACGGTGAGTCATTGGACGTGGTATATCTCGATTTTTCCAAAGCGTTTGATACCGTGCCGCACAAGAGGTTGGTACACAAAATGAGAATGCTTGGTCTGGGGGAATATGTGTGTAAATGGGTTAGTAACTGGCTTAGTGATAGAAAGCAGAGGGTGGTTATAAATGGTATAGTCTCTAACTGGGTCGCTGTGACCAGTGGGGTACCGCAGGGGTCAGTATTGGGACCTGTTCTCTTCAACATATTCATTAATGATCTGGTAGAAGGTTTACACAGTAAAATATCGATATTTGCAGATGATACAAAACTATGTAAAGCAGTTAATACAAGAGAAGATATTATTCTGCTACAGATGGATCTGGATAAGTTGGAAACTTGGGCTGAAAGGTGGCAGATGAGGTTTAACAATGATAAATGTAGGGTTATACACATGGGAAGAAGGAATCAATATCACCATTACACACTGAACGGGAAACCACTGGGAAAATATGACAGGGAAGAGGACTTGGGGATCCTAGTTAATGATAAACTTACCTGGAGCAGCCAGTGCCAGGCAGCAGCTGCCAAGGCAAACAGGATCATGGGGTGCATTAAAAGAGGTCTGGATACACATGATGAGAGCATAATACTGCCTCTGTACAAATCCCTAGTTAGACCGCACATGGAGTACTGTGTCCAGTTTTGGGCACCGGTGCTCAGGAAGGATATAATGGAACTAGAGAGAGTACAAAGGAGGGCAACAAAATTAATAAAGGCGATGGCAGAACTACAATACTCAGATAGATTAGCGAAATTAGGTTTATTTAGTCTAGAAAAAAGACGACTGAGGGGCGATCTAATAACCATGTATAAGTTTATAAGGGGACAATACAAATATCTCGCTGAGGATCTGTTTATACCAAGGAAGGTGACGGGCATAAGGGGGCATTCTTTGCGTCTGGAGGAGAGAAGGTTCTTCCACCAACATAGAAGAGGATTCTTTACTGTTAGGGCAGTGAGAATCTGGAATTGCTTGCCTGAGGAGGTGATGATGGCGAACTCAGTTGAGGGGTTCAAGAGAGGCCTGGATGTCTTCCTGGAGCAGAACAATATTGTATCATACAATTAGGTTCTGTAGAAGGACATAGATCTGGGGATTTATTATGATGAAATATAGGCTGAACTGGATGGACAAATGTATTTTTTCGGCCTTACTATGTTACTATGTTACACACCAGCCGGTGAGCTGGAGGCTGCAAACGCTGCTGAAGCACAGCAAGGACGGCTGAAGCTGTAGCTGACTTTCTAAAATGGGCAAACAGATGGCGTACTTTCATTAGCAGATTCGGCAGCTCCGGCTAGCTTTTCAGAAAACATTATACCATGAGGTTAAGCGCATGGGCCAAGGAAGATACACGTGTGAGCTCAGCTTGCCTCAGAGCCGCCACCATGTTATGGCCATTGACACACTAGACCATACCTGGCTGTAGGTTCGGGGGTGTTATCCAAACATCTGACTGCTCTTTCAGCACTGTCCACAACTCTTCTGCATTGTGTAGTTTGTCACCTATGCAGATTAGCTTCAACACAACCTGTTGCTGCTTGGCTGAGGCAGTGATGCAGTGCTTCCAGCTTCTGACTGTTGTGTTGATTTCAGAGATGGAGGATGAAGAGGAGGAGGAGGTGCAGGCGCTGTAGACTGTGGGGGCAACCCTGATTGACATAGTGCCAGCAATCCTCGGAGTGGGGAGGATGTGTTCCATCCCAAGGTCTGACTGGGTCCCGGCTTCCTCTATGTTAACCCAGTGTGCCGTTAGTGAGATGTACCGTCCCTGCCCACAATCACTTGTCCATGTGTTCATGGTTAGGTGGACTTTCCCTGCAACAGCATTGTTGAGGGCACGGGTAATGTTGTGGGACACATGCTGGTGTAATGCCGGTATGGCACATTGGGAGAAATAGTGGCAACTGGGGACAGAGTACCTTGGGACGGCCGCCACCATCAGGTTGCGGAAAGCTTCCGTCTCAACGAGCCTAAAATGCAGCATTTCTAGCCAAAGCAGAAGAGAAATATTAGAATTTAGGACTGTCGCCTGTGGTGCTTTGGCTGGGTATTTCCACTTTAAAGACTGGGTTATAGACGACTGAAGGCTGTGCTAGGACAAAGACATGGACGGACTTGATGATGGTGCTGCTTGACTGTGGGCCACAACAGGTGCAGGGCTAGAGGCATCTTCACATGCTCGGTGTACTGGGGATTGGCTTCTATGCAAAACAGTGGAAAAAGCAGTGGTGTCACCTGCAGACAGTGGTCCTGGAGCTTAGGGTTTGTCCCACAAAGTCGGGTGCTTTGCTGCCATGTGCCTGATCATGCTGGTGGTGGTAAGGCAGGTGCTGCAAATGGCCTATTTGGGGTTATAGGCAGAGTCTCTAAGAACTAACCAGACTCGGGAAGATCTAACAGATAGAATGGCAACTTCCCTCATCTTGGTGTTATGGAGAACGGATGCATGTCTTCTGTCTGTGGCCAACACACTGCTTCTTACTGCCTGTTGGGTTGATATGCCTCCTTCCCCATGTGTGCTGCTGCCCTCGCTCTGCAGTTCCTCCTGCCAGGTTGGGTCAGTCACATAGCCATCCACCACCTCTTCTTCCACATTCACACCCTTCTCCTCCTCCTGACTTTCTGGCAATTGTGTCTCATCATCGTCCACATCTTCTGACACTTTCCCACCATCGCCGTTGTGTGACTGGGGTTGGTCAAAGCTTTGGGCATCTCTTCATGCGATCTCAGCTGTCACCACTTCATGTTGACTGGTCGAGAGTTCAGAATCTTGAAATGGAAAACTGAACAGCTCTTCAGAGTGTCCAAGTGTGGAATCAGTTGTCTCAGGGCACTCTGCATGGTGGGAGGAAGGAGACTCAGGCTGAGGAATATCCAGACCACACTCACGGCTACTCAGACTTGACTGTGTGGAAGACATGGTGGTGGTGGTGGTGGTGGTGGCAAAGTGACTGGAAGCATTATCCAACCAACAACTGTTTCACACTGCTCTGGCTTCAATAGTGTTGTGCTGCGGTCCCCTAGAAACTGGGACAGGAAGGTCGAGCTAGAAGATGTGGGTCTTTGTTGTTTCCCACTTTCACCTTGTCAACGGCCTCATCCTTTGCATGCACCATCATGATCATGCCCACTTACCCGTCCCTTGCCTTGCCCATTTTAAATGGACTACTGCACTATTTTAAATGCTAAACACAAATATATTTATTAGTAGCGAAATAATATCTGATCAGTAGGCCTGCAAATCTACGATTTTTCAAACCCAAACACCAGGCAGGCCTCAGCCTGACATAACAGACTGTATTCAAATTTTTGGGGGCTTTTTTGTAAAGTTAATTTATGCAAAATAGTGCTGTTTATAAGTAGAGTAACATACAGCAAAAAAAGTGGTACACCTGCCTGCAATGAACAAACTTGGAGCATGCAGATATATGAGGGCTGTCACGGAAATACCACACTGGCAAATATGTCACCTTTTTTGTATTTTTTGATGCTAAATAATGCTGCATAGAATTTCAGTAAAAGACAGCCAGAAAAGTTCTCCTCCGGCATACAATGACCAAGCTTGGAGCATGAAGATATATGAGGGCTTTCACGGAAATACCACACTGGCAAATATGTGTCCTTTTTATATTTTGTGATGCTAAATAGTGCTGTATATAATTTCAGTAACAGCAAAAAAAGTGGTCCTCCGGCCTACAATGACCAAACTTGGAACACGCAGATATATGAGGCCTGTCACAGAAAGACCGCACTGGCAAACATGTGGTCTTTTTTTTTTAATGCCAAATAGTGCTGTATATAATTAGAGTAAGACAGCAAAATGGCCTAAAATGCCAAAACTTAGAACATGCAGATATATTACGCCTTTTTTGGTGAATTTAAAACACCAAAATAAAAGTGGCACAAAACTAGCACACACAACTATGCTACGTATGCCTGACAAACTATGATTTTTAAGCATGCCTTAGTCTGACAGAACACACTGTATATTTTTTTTTTGCTGGGGAGTGAATTTTTGGGAAAAAAATGCAACTAGGTACATAGTAAAGAAGCTGCAGCAGAAAACACTTATGGAGCTTTGGGAGGGATGCAGTGGGAGCAATGGACGCACATACAGTACCTGCAGGCCTTGCACTGATGTGGATATGCTGTGCCCTGCCTACCTAGCGCTGCAATATCAGGACCCACGAATTAGCCCTAAAAAGGACTGTGGCTTCTCAGGAGTTGTGGATTTAAGAATTGCAGAACTACACTATCTCTAAAAACCACCATTCTGAACCTATCTTGGCTGCAGCTCTCCCTACTCTCGCTGAATCCGGAACAGAATGCATCGAGCAGGGTGACGCCAGGTTTCTTATACTTGGGATGATGCTGTGCGGCCAAGCCAATCACTGCACGACCACAACAAAGATGGCTGTGGCGTTTCATGGCCTGGCAGACAATCCCTGCATCGTGATTGGATCTCTAAAGTCCACCAAAAATGCTGGGTGGAGACACCAGTTACCACCGAATAATCCCAGAAATTCTTGGTGCTCACCGAGTACACAGAGCATAGTGATACTTGAGTGAATAACGAGCAGTGTCAAGCACGTTCGCTCGTCATCACTATTCATTATCTTCCTCCTCCTCCTCTGCTGCTCAGATGCATGCCTCTTGGTTTACACCAAGTGTGATCTACTACCTCATCACCATCTTCTCTGTTTTTCCCACTTCTCAGCCTGACAGTCACTCTCCTCCTCTTCCTGCCCTCACAGCACAGTACAATCCATGGTCACCTCAATTATTTGAGTCTCGTAACAAATTGATCACCTCCACACTACAGGGTTAAGGTCTGTTGACGAGAGCTTGAATTCAGCTCAGACCTAACTTCATCCGGTCCTGGATCAAACTGAGAAAAAATTTGGCCATCGGTGCAGATGATTTTTTTCTCTTTATTCTGTGAATCTTTGTAGTACACTTCCGATGCTCGTGGCATACGATGTGTGAAAAGATCTGCAGAGTCAGCCATCTGTGGTTTTAAAAGTCAGTTAGGTGGTTAGAGAGTTGTGACATGGGGGAAAACAAGAGTAATTTGGGTGCCACCACTGAGGACTGTATTGTGTTTGTGATGTTAAGATGGAGTAAGAGGAGTAGAGGCCACTTGATGTAGCGCTTGCCATCTACTGGAGCACATGTTCTTTCTGTTCTCATTCACAAACTGTACCACTGTACCCTTTTAAACTTATTCAAAACCTATAGCTGGGCAACACCTTCTATTTAAGGCTTTTTCTCCAATAGGTGAATGAGCTAGGTTCTTAGTTTGCCTTGCTTGCTTGCTAGTTGTCAGGTTGCCCAGATCCATCAGTCTGCATGTCTACTCTGTACCCATCTGCTCGTACCTGTCTATGCCCATCTGCTCATACCTGTCTGCACTCTTCTGTCTATCAGCCAGTCCAGATCACACCTGCCGGTGCCCATCTGTCTAACTCCCGGTCCAGCCCGCACCTGCCAGTGCTTTTCTGTTCCTCAGCTGGTCCCATCTGCACCCGTGGTCTGTGCCCCTACAGTGCCTGTCTGCATTCTTCATTTTTGGGCCATAGCAGCCTACCCGCTGTAGGGGGTCCAGCTGCCACCTTTTGTAAGTCAGCCCTGGAGAAGCACCTGATATCACCTCCTTGGTTGCAGTTTTCACCTGCTTTCCCAAATCAGAATTATGATTTTGTAGGCCACATAGATATGCTCCTTCAGGCTTTCTGAGGGATATGGCATACTGGTTCCACCACCTTGCTGGGTTGGCTGTACTGGAAGAGGTGTCGGTCCCTGCTATACTAGTTCTACTCTATTACAATTGATGCCACTTTGTTGGTATCTGCCTCTAATTTTTGGAAATGTGTAGACTCCTGGTTGAGTCTCCTTCATGTGTGTTGCCTTTTGCAGTAGGCCTCTGAGACCATTAGGCCTCCACTGCCTTTGAAAAGTGGAAAATTTAACCATGAGCACTACTAGAGAAGGGGTGCTAAGGACAGGTTACCAAACTATATAGATTAATAGTAAGAGACTTAGCACTCAACTTTAGGTAAGATACAGCAGGAAAAATGTATTGTAGTAAATACAGGAAAATGTTTTGGTAAATTGTGACCTTCATCAGTTACAGGAGTTTATTAAATAAATGCCGGTAACGGGAATTATAATCGCTGAACGATCATATATCAAAATTAGTTCAGCGTGGTTCTTGTAGGCAAACCTGCTACGAGCAAATAGGAAGATTCCTGGAGGTGCAGTGCTCTCCGACGCGGCATCCACCGCTTGTCTGCTTGTCTTACCTAAAGTTGAGTGCTAGGTCTCTTACTATTAATCCACTGCCTTTGAGTCAACTACCCTTGTTACTATCCTTAAAGTTTTCTGACAATAGTAGTCTACAAAACTGATATTTTTGCCAACTCAATGTGGCTGAGCATGAAAGCAGGTTAAGCTGCTGCATGAGGTATCAGGGCTTCCAACACGGCAGGCCTATCATGATCCCTTACCCACCTCATCTTACTTTGACATTTAATAGAAAATTATAAATGTTTGCCCAGACCTTGATACCTCATGCATGGCTGATTGCTGCTGTGCCATGCTATAAGTGGTACTGTTGTTGAATTGAGGACACTTTCCTGGTGTCTCCCACTAAAATGATGTGTTTTGGCAGCTTTTGGGGCTGTTTTGAAGGTGTTGTGCATGTGTTTGTTTTTACCTCCCATTGACAGTAATGGCGTTCGGATAATAAATCGGCGAATATTGCAAATTCGGCAATCGTAATCTGAACCAAACATTGAAATGTTCACTCATCTTTAATCCAGACAACCAAACATCCAAAAGAAACTGTACAAAAAATGTACCAGACTGGATTTTTTGTGACTTTCCAGTCAGTCGCCATACTAAGTTGCAATGCATTCTCATTTACTTGTGTTACACTGTGATGAAGCAGTTTTACAGTGAGTTTTGGCAGCGCAACCAGGGCCGATGCCAAAGTTGACTTGTAGCCCCAGGTCTAATGTACCTTCATTTACTAAAATGTCATAGACAGAAATACCAGTGAGTTCTCTATAAGTCTCAGAATATGAGATGCCACTAATACTATAACAGCAAAGAACACCCTGTGCCAATCGGGTTGAAATTACAGCATCTTAGCACTTACATTTTTTTTTTACCCAAGAAAATAAAGAAGTGTCATTTAACCTTTTTTTAATTAAATTTGCAATTAAAAACAGTTTTGGATTTTATGTTTTCTGAAATTTCTGCTGGGAACTTACTCTTCAAAAAATTAATACATTCTATTTTCTCAGAAAATGTTGCTAGCATGAAAAAAAAAGAAATGAATTATAAAAGAACATGGAAAGCAAAACTATTTGTGGGCATTTGAACCATCCAGTGTAAACTCGATTTTCATTTTTGCCATCACACTATAAAGTCACTGGGCTCCCATGTCTTACCGGATTGCTGTATAAATAACATGTACTGATCCAGGCTAAACCTATTCTTGTGCCAAACAACAGATTATGCTATGTTTTAGACTGTCCTTGTATACTCTCATTTTTGTTTATGTAGGATCAGATAGAGGTTTCCTTAGCAACCAGAAAATCGTTAGCTCAAGCTGTCAACCACAATGCTTTGCTTATATACTTATCTATAACTGATATAAATCATGGGGAACGTGTTCAGACCGGAAAACAAACATTTAGCTACCTTTTTCATGCAATTGGTACTCAAAGCAGTGCTCTTAAGCGAATTACACTTTATGTCATTTATATATGAGCTATACATTATGCCCAGTATATTAAAATGCATATTTTTTAAAATAGAAAATTGTATTTGCCTATTGTAGCTTTGGAGTGAGTATAAATCTAATGAAATCAGAGCAGCCTTTTAACCCCTTAACAACATACAACCTACAATCTACGTCATATGCCATCTCATTGCATCTGATGCGGGCTCGGCATGCAAGCCAGCATCTTTGGTGGCAAATGTTGGTGTCATGACAAGACCCCCGTTCTTGTCATGATGGTTTTCCTTGAAAGCCAGCCTGTAGCTGACATTTATAAGAGATCACAACTTCTAAATACAGCGATGATCTGACATCACTGTATATAGCACAAGCGATCCTACAATCGCATGTTCAAGTTCCCTAAGGGTGCTAACAAATACAGTGAAAAGAAAAAAATGGTTTAAAAAATAAAAAAAATATAAAAGTTCAAATCCCCTCTCTTTTTCCCGGTTGATAATTTAAAAAATGAAAAATATACACGTATGTGATATAATAAAAGTCCAATCTATCAAAATATAAAATAAATGAATCCTACCGGTAAATGATGCAATGAGAACAAAAATCAATATGGCAGAATGTGATAGATCAAAATATTGTATCTACCCTAAAATAATATGAATAAAAACATTGGTTGTGGTACAAGATACAGGCCCTCACACAGCTCCATATTTCAAAAATTCACATCAATATCACAAACAAATGTTTTCTTTTTTTTAATTAATTTTCATTACTTAAATAAAACAAGGACTATACATCTTTGGTATGTGCATAATCATACTGACATAGAGAATCATATTGGTTATTTTTACCTCAAATGAATACCGTAATTAGAGAAAAACAAAAACTAATTGTGTAGTTGAGCTTTTTTTTGCTATTTTGTTCTTCTAGCACTTAGGGGCTCTGTACATGGAATTTGCAAACTATTCTAGCAAAATCTGCACTCTAGGAGGCAAATAGCCCTGCATCCCTCCCGAGTCTAGCCATCTGGCTAGCAAAGCAATGCTATACAGCTACATGTATTATATTTCTATATTCAGGAGAAACTGTGGGACAAATTTTGTTGCCATTTTTACCTATTTACCTTTGTGAAAATGTAAAATCTGGGTCTACAACAATGTTTTGTGGTAAAAAATGTACTTATTTTTTCTTCACTGCCCAATGGTATAAAATTCTATGACACACCTGTTGTGTCAATATGATCATGATCATGATTAGGTCACTTATAGGGGGATTCTGCTGTTTTGGCACCTCAGAAGCCCTCCCAGTGGGTCATGGCACCTTCAAACCATAACAGTAAAATCTGCACAATAATATGGCACTCCTTCCTTTTTGATCTTTGCACTGTGCCTCAAAAGTAGTTCCTGATTACATGTAGGGTATTGGTACACTCATGAGTAGGGTTGAGCGACCTTTACTTTTATAGGATCGGGTCGGGTTTCACGAAACCCGACTTTTTCAAAAGTCGGGTCGAGTGAAATCGGCCGATTCTATAAAAAAGTCGGGGTCGGGGTCGGCCGAAACCTGAAACCCAATGCAGTGCATTGGGTTTCCATGGTTCCCAGGGTCTGAAGGAGCGCAAACTCTCCTTCAGGCCCTGCGATCCATATTTTAGTGTAAAATAAAGAATTAAAATAAAAAATATTGCAATACTTACCCTCTGACGCGCCCTGGTACTAACCGGGAACCTTCCTTCCTTAGAATCAGCCTTCCAGGACCTTGCGGTGACGTCACCGAAGGTCCTGGAAGGGCTGATTCTTAGGAAGGAAGGCTGCCGGAAAGAAGCAGGGCGCGTCCGAGGGTGAGTATATTCCTATTAGGTATATACTCACCCTCGGACGCGCCCTGCTTCTTTCCGGCAGCCTTCCTTCCTAAGAATCAGCCCTTCCAGGACCTTCGGTGACGTCGCGGCTTGTGATTGGTCGCGCGAGCGGTCACATGGGCGGCCGCGCGGCCAATCACAAGCCGCGACGTCTCCGCGACGTCACCGCAAGGTCCTGGAAGGCTGATTCTAAGGAAGGAAGGTTCCCGGTTAGTACCAGGGCGCGTCAGAGGGTAAGTATTGCAATATTTTTTATTTTAATTCTTTATTTTACACTTAAATCTGAATTCCGATACCAATTCCCGATATCTTAAACATATCGGGAATCGGTATCGGAATTCTGATTCTAGATTCAAAAGATCGCCGACTTCATGGCCGACCCCACACAGGGGTCGGGTCGGGTTTCATGAAACCCGACCTTGCCAAAAGTCGGCGACTTTTGAAAATTTTCAACCCGTTTCGCTCAACCCTACTCATGAGAATTTGCTCAACAAACTGAGAAGTCTATTTTTTCCCTTTTAGTCCTTATAAAAATTAAAAAAAATTGTGGCTAAAACAACATTTTAGTGGAAGAAATGTAATTATTCTTTCTTGTGTCAATATGTTCACTGCAGCCCTAGATTAATTTATTGAGAGGTGTACTTTGTAAAATGATATCACATATGAGGGCTCTGATAATGTGACACCATTCAAGAAAAATCTGAACTCCAATATGGTGCAACACCAAATGCAACATGCCATCGGCCATCCAGACAATTTTGTTTATTCCCACATATGGGGTATAGGCGCACTCAGAAAAAATTCCACAGCAGATATTGGTGCTCATTTTATCCTGATACCCTGGTGAAAGTTAAGCAAATTGGGTCTAAAGTAATTTTTTTTTTTTTTAAAGTTAAAAGTTTTTAAAAGTTTATTTTTTACTTCCACACTGCTTCACTTTCTGTGAAGCACCCGAAGAGTTAATAAACTTCTTGAATGTGGTTTTGAGCACCTTGAGGGGTGTAGTTTTTAGAATCTGTCTACTTTTGGGTATTTTCTGTCATATAGTCTACCTTTTTCATATTCTCTGCCCCTCAAAGTCACTTCAAATGTGCTTAAAAAAATGGTTTTGTAAATTTTGATGCGAAATAAGAAATTGCTTGTTAATTTTTAACCCTGATAACTTCCTAACAAAAGAATATGTTTCAAAAATTGTGCTGCTGTGAAGCAGATATGTGTGAAGTACTATTTATGAACTATTTTGTTGTATTTTGTTGACATAACTCTGATTTACGGGCATAAAAATTAAAAATGAGAAAATTGTGAAATGTTAAAAATTGTTGCCGCATTTACAATTTTTTTTTCACAAATAAATGAAAGTTATAGCAAAGAAATATTGGGGAGCTGAAGCTACGTCAGTTACGACTCTTAGAATACAGATTAGTGGTTGTAACTGCATCGCCTGGTCTGACTGATAGCTGGCCCCAATGCAGAGCCAGTGTCAGTCAGGCCCAGGACCATCGGACCACAGTTACAACCACATGTGTGATGACTGTACCAGCACCAGTGCCACCCTCGAGCCTGAAAACCAAATGCCGCCGAAGGGAATAAAGTTAATTTTCTCCCAGTAGCATTCAGCTAAGTGCAGGGTCTGGGCAGATAGGAAATGCTATTAACCTGCAGATTAACACCATATCTGCAGCTTAACCCCTTCACCCCTGGAGCTTTTTCCGTTTTTTCATTTTTGTTTTTCGCTCCCCTCCTTCCCAGAGCCAGAACTATTTTATTTTTCCGTCAATATGGCCATGTGAGGGCTTATTTTCTGCGGGAAGAGATGTACTTTTGAACGATACCATTGGTTTTACCATGCCATGTAACAGAAAATGGGAAAAAATTCCAAGTGTGATGAAATTGCAAAAAAAGTGCAATCTCACACTTGTTTTTTGTTTGGCTTTTTTGCTAGGTTCACCAAATGCTAAAATTAATCTGCCATTATGATTCTTCAGATCATTATGAGCTCATAGACACCTAACATGTCTAGGTTATTTTTTATCTAAGTGGTGAAAAAAAATTCCAAAGTTTGCTAAAAAAAAAAAAAAAAATTGCGCGATTTTCCGATACCCATAGCGTCTCCAATTTTCGTGATCTGGGGTCAGGTGAGGGCTTATTTTTTGCGTGCTGAGCTGGCATTTTTAATGATACCATTTTGGTGTAGATACGTTCTTTTGATCGCGCGTTATTGCATTTTAATGCAATGTCGCGGCGACCAAAAAAACGTAATTTTGGCGTTTTGATTTTTTTTCTCGCTACATCATTTAGCGGTCAGGTTAATCCTTTGTTTTTATTGATAGATCGGGCGATTCTGAATGCGGCGATACCAAATATGTTTATGTTTGATTTTTTTTAATTCTTTTATTTTGATTGGGGCGAAAGGGGGGTGATTTGAACTTTTATATATTTTTTATTTCTTTATATTTTTAAACACTTTTTTTTTTAATTTTGGCATGCTTCAATAGCCTCCATAGGAGGCTAGAAGCATGCACAACTCGATCGGCTCTGCTACATAGAGGTGAAGTACAGATCCCCTCTATGTAGCAGAAATGCAGATGTACTTTGAACGCCGACCACAGGGTGGCGCTCAAAGCAATCGGCCATCAACAACCATAGAGGTCTCAAGGAGACCTCTGGTTGTTATGGCAATGCACCGCTGACCCCCGATCATGTGACGGGGGTCAGTGGTGGGAGTACTTCCGGCTGCTCGGCCGGGAGCGCTAGTTAAATGCCGCTGTCGGCGCTTGATGGTGGCATTTAACAAGTTAATGGGCACGGGCGGATCGCCATTCCACTCGCGCTCATTGCGCGCACATGTCAGCTGTACAAAATAGCTGACATGTCGCAACTTTGAGGTGGGCTCACCGCCGGAGCCCACCTCAAAGCAGGGGATCTGCCAGCTGACGTACTATTCCATCAGCTGGCAGAAAGGGGTTAATGGCATTTTTTCTGGTATCAGGTACCTTTTAAGCTGTGCAGCCCAGCCCCAACCACTGATTAGCAGATTTCTGCATATGCACAATGCACACAGAATGCTACCAATCAGTGGTGTGGGTGGGGTTATGCACAGCTCAGCATTCTGAGTACTGCTACATTTACAACAGAGAAAACAAAAATTCTACTAAAACTGTACCAAGCAGTTCAGTAAGTGTACGTTCACATTTGAGTTACGCTAATGTGCGTCGCTGTTGCGTCGGCGACGCAGCGGCGACGCAGCGGCGACGCGCCCCTATGTTTAACATAGGGGACGCGTGCATTTTTTTGGTCGCGTTTTTCGACACGTGCGTCGTTTCCGACGCTAGCGTCGGACGCAAGAAAATGCAACAAGTTGCATTTTTCGTGCGTCCGATTTTCGTCAAAAAAGACGCACGCGTCGCAAAACGCAGCGTTTTTGCGCGCGTTTTGCGCGTGTTTTTTGTGCGTCGTGCGTTGCGTCGCCGACGCACCGGCGCGCAACGCAAATGTGAACGTACACTAAGTGACACATCTCTGGAATCAGAGTCTCTGCCTCATATATCACCAGGCTCAGATTCCACAGCAAAATCCTACTGACAAATTCCCTTTAATTTCTCCTCACCCTCCCAAAAACATGTTTATTTCTATTCTTACCATGTATACATCATAACATTTCCCTTGAAAAAACACAGAGCACTGTCATAATTCTGTTACCAAAATAAACTACCGTTCTGCAAGCTTGGGTTAATGCTGAAAAGTAGAAGAATCTATTTTTTTTTGCATTTCATATATTGTGTGTAACTAAGATATAATACTACAGTTTAAGGTGAATTCAACATTCTAAATGTACACATAAAATATTTCTAAAACTGTTTGCCAGCATATAACAAAACAATGTCTAAAGTATACCATTTATTTAATTGCCTGCAATGTAGCCCATATTGTAGTTTTAGATGTGCTCACCAACACTAACTTTTATTTTCTCCTGTAATGTGTGCTGTACTTGCCCTCTTTGAAAGAGATTGCTTGTCACTGAAAATGATTTGTGTCATCATCTTGGCTGTCACACATTCTTATGATATCCAGATACCGGGAGAACGCCAAGCTATCAAGCAGATTCTTTGGATGAAAGGTGTCTCTCACAAAAAAGTGTAATATGGCCTGTCAGTATCTTGTATAAACTTTCTACAACAGTGAAACAAATGGAAAATCTTAACAGACTCACCTCTTCTGCTGTAAAACATATTATATTATTACTCTAGAAGTTTCACAGTAATACTTAATGAGATAGTAAATCATATTTTTAGAAAATACATCACACTGCAGATCTGTTTCTGTATGGTTCTGTGAATACTTTAAAGCTCTTTCCACTGTCAGGATATTCCTTCATAGTTGGCTAATAGAATAGCGCATGATGCAGTTCCTTGTGGTGTTACCCAAAGGACCACATTTTAAGATCTGTTAGACACTATTGGTGTCCATGATATTACAAATTCTGCGCCCTGTTGTTTTTTGTTGCTGTATGACAGCGCACAAGTATGAAAAGCTTGACAAAAGTGTAAATGGATCCTGGGGAAAGTACAGAGGAAAAGTTACAATAACAACATTAATAACTTATTTTTGGATGAATGATTCATTAATTATCCATATTTTTGTAAAATGCTCCACTGAGGTAGAGGATAGCTATGATAATATTGAGTAAATATCCAATAATGGTAAACTACTATTTAGAGTTTGTGCCATAAACTCCTAACATGGCTGAACAAGCAGAATTTAAATTGGGGGTAATTATTATTATTATTATTATTATTATTATTGTTGTTGTTATTATTAACCATACATTCAATGGGCAAATCAACTGCTAGGCTTTAAAAAAGTTTTCCATCCACAAATAGACTCACAAGTAGACTCTCGCCTACCATAGAAACCTTCAAAAAGAACCTAAAGACCCACCTCTTCCGACAAGCCTACAGCCTGCAGTGATCCTGAAGTTACTGAACCGCCGCGCAACCTGCCCTACCCTCTCCTAGTGTTTCATCACCCATCCCCTGCAGACTGTGAGCCCTCGCGGGCAGGGTCCTCCCTCCTTACCCGTGTGCCTGTTATCTGCTCATGTTTAATGTATTTGTCTATATTTGCCTCGTATTCACATGTAAAGCGCCATGGAATAAATGGCGCTATAAAAATGTATAATAATAATAAAATGTATAATAAAAATCAAGTATCAGTCCTACACCCAATTTTTTAAAATCTTTTTATTAACCCTATGTCAGGTGCAACTGAACTGACAGGCACAGCTCAATTAGTTTTGTTTCTCTCTCCTCTTCAAATTATCAGTAAATCTCCCCCTTCCCAGTTATTTCCGGTCTTTACATGCAATTTAAAACCTGATCTCACATTGTTACAGCAGACCTTCTGGAGAGCAGATATAAAAAAACTTCCAAACAGAAATCAGGTGTGAACAGGTGCTTACTGAGAGTGCCATCTTCATATATAACTAACCAAATGAAGTAGCACTTTGTAGCGCTATAATAATAATAATCTTTATTTTTATATAGCGCTAACATATTCCGCAGCGCTTTATATTTTGCACACATTATCGTCGCTGTCCCCGATGGGGCACACAATCTAAATTCCCTATCAGTATGTCTTTGGAATGTGGGAAGAAACCCATGCAAACACGGAGAGAGCATACAAACTCTTTGCAGATGTTGTCCTTGGTGGGGTTTGAACCCAGGACTCCAGCGCTGCAAGGCTGCAGTGCTAACCACTGCGCCACTATAGCATGCAAACATGAAATATGAGAATTGAATTGCACTACTGCACTAGAAAATATGAAAATTGAGAATGCTTAGTGCATAAATTGGCCAACTCATGTGTACCCAGCAGCCGCGATAAGGTGATTCTCATTGCTGGGACCTGCCTATTGTGAATTCTCTCCTAGACTAAAGACTACATCTCTTCTGGAAGGTAGAATCCTGCTGTAATTAAAAGGGCCTGAGGCTGAGGGACGGAGTGCTCAGTCAGAGAGCTAATGTATGCAAGTATCAAAAGACTGACCGTCACTTCCAAACAGAAATCAGGTGTGAACAGGTGCTTACTAAGAGTAGCCTTTAGCATTAGCTCTCTAAGTGGGCACTCTGCCCCTCAGCAGAATCCTACCTTACCAAAAAGATGTAGAGTTTAGTCTAGAGGAGGATTCACATTAGGCACGTCCCAGCAATTAGAATTCATTAACTTCATCTCACATTCGAGGGCTAGGATTTTTCTATTTATTTCAATCTTTTTAGCTTGTTGTACGAAATGTCCAACTGGGGGTCTGTATGTGGGGGAGACAGGGCAGAAACTGAGAACAAGGATGAACTCTCATCGCCATACAATAAGAGAAAAAAGAATGGCTCTACCTGTAGCAATACATTTCTGTCTCCCGGATCATAACATTATGGAAATTACTTGTGTTGAAATGTAGCTTCAAATCCCAGAGAGACAGAAGAGTCTGGGAATATAAACTGATGATGACCTTTGACACTCACACTGCAGGAATGAATATGTCACATGGATTTATGTCTTTTTACATCAACTAAGGAACTTGCCCCTCAGACCATGTGGGGTCATCACAACAGAGACCCTAATCACAGGACAATAAAACATTCCTTATCTAAGAATTGGCCCAACAATTATGGACGTAACTGTTTATCACCCATGGTAATTCTGCTTCATGTCACCTGTCTTATCCATGGTTTTTCCCCCTTTTTTTTCTATGCCATGTTGTGCATAAATATGTGATTATTCAGAATTTGTTTTAGTCTTTGCCTGATGAAAAGACCTGTGTAGTCTCGAAAGCTTGCAATTTTTTACCATCTTTTCAGTTAGCCATTAAAAGGTATCAACCACTGAGGACTCTCAATTCTAAATATTTTTCTATCTACTGGCTAACACGGTACCAAGATATATTTCTTTCCTGCATCTGCAATTGGTTTCTCACAATGTAACGAGTTAAACCCTATTGCATTTTGTTTGCTCCCCAGTTTCTTTGCCATTACTCAGTATTTTCATAGCCTATATAAGAGTGAGTGATTAAGTGAGCGAGTAGGTGGACAGATGAGTGTAACTGTTGTTCCAGTTTTTGTTTAATAAATCAAGAACACACATAAATGTAAAAAACTTTGCTACAGTATTGATTAATTGGTAAAACATTAAAATGACGGTTCCTCTTTAACCTCTTAAAGACTGCCAATATGTCTTTTAATGACGGCAGTAAAGGGTACTTATTCCTCAGCGCTGCTTTTTAATGGTACTGAGAAATAAGGGTATAGTGCCCTCCAGCATATTAAAATCTCCAGGGTCTCAGCTACCGGGGGTACATGAGTTCCCGGAGAACATGATGAGGGATGGTTTTTGTGGTTCCCTGTCATGTAAAGGAAAAGTAGGTGCATATGCAGTGCGCCCGCTGAGGTCTGCCAGCCAGTACATGGCAATAACAGGGAATTTTTCCGATTGGTTCCTTTTGATCACTGTGATAAATCCTATAATTGTGATCAAAATAAAAAAAATAGTAAATCAAATCCCCTTTGTTAGATAAAAATTCTAAAACATTTTGTACATTTTTTTCCCATTCTCTGCAGTTCAGGTTGAGTTTGGGGTTACGGTTTGGGTTAGGGTTAGAGTGGGGGATGGGGTTGGGGTTGAGGTTGGGTTTGTAGTTGTGGTTAGGTTTGTGGTTGGGGTTGTGATAGGGTTAAGGTTGGGGCTAGGGTTAAGGATGTATTAGGATTGGAGGTAGAATTGTTATTGTTTTCAAAAGTAAAAAAATTATGTGATGGCTAGTGTTGAGCGCAAGTGCTCGCTACTCAAATTTGCATCGGGTGCTTGGGTATGCACGGAGTATCGTAGATCCCTGCATGTTTTTTGGGGTGTCTAACAGCCATGAACCATGCAGGGCAGAGACTCAAGCAAATCTCTTGGGCAGCTGTGATATTCGATGCATACTCAAGCACTCAATGCAACCTGGATTAGGGAGCACTGGCACTCAACACTAATGACGAATATTCAAAATAGCAAACTAATGTTATCAAATTCTGTGTCATACCTGTGGGTTCAAAATGCTCACTATGTCCCTGAATAAAATCCTTGAGGGGTCTAGGGGTTTTCCAGTGTTTAGGCACATCAGTGACTCTCCAAACGCAACATGGCGTCTTCTCTCGATTCCAGCTACTTTTTCGTTTAAAAATTAAACAGTGCTCCTTTCCTTCCGAGCCCTGCCATGCACCCAAACAGTGGATTTCCCCCACATATGGGGTATTGGCATACTCAGCAGAAATGTCACAACAAATTTTGTGCTCCATTTTCTCTTGTTACCCTTGTGAAAATAAAAAAGTTTGGGTCTAAAGTAAATTTATGCGAAAAAAGTTAAATGTTCATTTTTTCCTTCCACATTGCTTCAGTTCTTGTGGACCAACTGAAGGGTTAATACATTTCTTGAATATGATTTTGAACACCTTGAGATATGCAGTTTTTTGAATAGTGTCACTTTTGGGCACTTTCATTCATATATATCCCTAAAGTCACTTCAAATGTGATGTAGTCCTTAAAAAAAATGTTTGGTATGTTTTGTAAAAAAAGATAAATTGCTGATCAACTTTTAACCCTTCTAACTCACTAACAAAAATTGTGGTGATGTAAAGTAGACATGAGGGAAATTATATTTATGAACTAATTTGTGTGACATAACTCTCTGATTTAAGGGCACATACAAACAAAATTTCAAAATTGCTAAATTTTCTAAATTTTTGCCAAATTTCTATTTTTTCATAAATAATCGCTAGTCGCATTGAAGAAAATTTTCCACTATCATGAACTACAATAAAAAAAATCTCAGAATCAGTGGAATTCACTGAAACGTTACAGAGTTATTACCACATAAAGTGACACTTGTCAGAATTGTAAAATTTGGCTCGGTCATTAAGGTCAAAATTGGCTCGACCACTAAGGGGTTAAGCTTCTCAGGGTTGTCTTTGCAACTCCAATTCTCAGGGTGCTATTTATATTTACAAACACGGTTATAAGATTTAAAAAAAAAAACAACAAAACAAACTATGATCAAGTTAAATATTATAGAAATTTTGAATATCATAACATGGTAGGTATCAGAAACTTAATTTCTTTTTAACAACTGATATCCAATGATGCTCTCAAAATATATGTTCTATTCAATAGCAAAATAAAATGTATTTATTGATTTCATTTGCAACTTATCTTTGATGCTCAGCTTTTGGGTTATGCTTTAATTTTATTGCATTTTGTATTTTTTTACTTTGTTTTCCACATAAAAGTTTTCAAGATTTTTGAAGCAATTATAGGTAAGGGGCAGCAAGACATGCTAGAATATAGAAAATCCTTTTGTATAGGCATATATTTCTCCATTGTATTGCTTTCAAAGCTTGAACTAAACACTAGGATATCACTCCCACACAGAGATCTCAGTCGTGGGAAAGGAAAAGCAAGTGCAAATGCACTTTCAAATAACAGGATGTAGACACTTAATAGCAATTACTGGACAAGTACGGGTCTCTTGAATGGAAAATGAAACCTACTTAAATTGAATTCAGAATCCCACAGAGTAAATTTTAGGATTGTAAAGGTGATAAGCACATTATTTAGCAATACTGCCCACCTTTTAAAATCAATCCAGTCATACGATCTATACAATGTACCCCACAATCTTAGCATTTCATTTGGCATATACTTTTTGCCAATGGACATGGCAATAAAGCACAAAATTCTTTGTCTTGTAAATAATGAATATAATATAAATGAAATGTCCTTCAAAAGATTTCATTATTTAAATAATAAAGTGAACTTTTATAAGTTTATAATGTTGGCGTCAAATTCTAGCAGATTTTTAGTTTAAAGGATGAAAAAAGTGAAGCCGGTGATCAAACTATTAATCCCAAAATGCATTATACACAGTAAAGTCTTGATTTTTCTAGCCCTATGTGGTAAACCTCCACGTTATGATAAGCATTTAGAACTAGGGTTGAGCGACTTTTACTTTTATAGGATCGGGTCGGGTTTCACGAAACCCGACTTTTTCAAAAGTCGGGTCGAGTGAAATCGGCCGATCCTATAAAAAAGTTGGGGTCGGGGTCGGCCGAAACACGAAACCCAATGCAGTGCATTGGGTTTCTAATGGTTCCCAGGGTCTGAAGGAGAGGAAACTCTCCTTCAGGCCCTGGGATCCATATTTAAGTGTAAAATAAAGAATTAAAATAAAAAATATTGCTATACTCACCCTCGGACGCGCCCTGGTACTAACCGGCAGCCTTCCTTCCTTAGAATCAGCGCGTGAAGGGCCTTAGATGACATCGCAGCTTGTGATTGGTCACGCGACCGCCCATGTGACCGCTCGCGCGACCAATCACAAGCCGCGACATCACCGAAGGTCCTTCAAGCGCTGATTCTTAGGAAGGAAGGCTGCCGGAAAGAAGCAGGGCGCGTCCGAGGGTGAGTATATTCCAACTAGATTGTGGCCCGATTCTAATGCATCGGGTATTCTAGAATATGCATGTCCCCGTAGTATATGGACAATGATGATTCCAGAATTCGCGGCAGACTGTGTCCGTCGCTGATTGATCGAGGCAACCTTTATGACATCATCGTCGCCATGGCAACTATTATGACATCATCTTCGCTGTGCCCGTTGCTGATTGGTCGAGGCCTGGAGGCCTCAACCAATCAGAGACGCGGGATGTCTACGTCCTTTATGACATCATCGTCGCTGTGCCCGTCGCTGATTGGTCGAGGCCTGGCGGCCTCGACCAATCAGAGACGTGGGATTTCTACGTCGATACTGTGCCCGTCGCTGATTGGTCGAGGCCTGGCGGCATCGACCAATCAGGGACGTGGGATTTCCAGGACAGACAGACAGACAGAAAGACAGACAGACAGACAGACGGAAAAAACCCTTAGACAATTATATATATAGATTAGGTATATACTCACCCTCGGACGCGCCCTGCTTCTTTCCGGCAGCCTTCCTTCCTAAGAATCAGCGCTTGAAGGACCTTCGGTGACGTCGCGGCTTGTGATTGGTCGCGCGAGCGGTCACATGGGCGGTCGCGCGACCAATCACAAGCCGCGACGTCATCTAAGGCCCTTCACGCGCTGATTCTAAGGAAGGAAGGCTGCCGGTTAGTACCAGGGTGCGTCAGAGGGGAAGTATAGCAATATTTTTTATTTTAATTCTTTATTTTACACTTAAATATGGATTCCGATGCCGATTTCCGATATTGCAAACATATCGGAACTCGGTATCGGAATTCCGATACCAGATTCAGAAGATCGCCGACCTCATGGCCGACCCCACACAGGGGTCGGGTCGGGTTTCATGAAACCCAACTTTGCCAAAAGTCGGCGACTTCTGAAAATGGCCGACCCGTTTCGCTCAACCCTATTTAGAACATTTACATGATATACATGAAGAATCTTGACTTCCCAGTTATTAATGGGAAGATCTCAGTTGAGTAAAAATAAATTGTAGCTATATGAGGTACTTAGTTAAGCATTATTAGCTCAAGAATATCAGGCACAAAAGGAGTTATCATGAACTATCATTGATGATGACTTATGTCTGGAATAGGTCATCAATATCAGCAATATCAGATCATTCAGGCATTAGGCTGCCCAACTGATCCGGTGTTATCTTTTCCATCAATGACTGAATGTAAAAAATGTACCAAGCCTGGTCAACATGGCTGCATACACTGATTATTGTCTGCTCCTGGGTACTGCAATATATCCCATTTACCTAAATAGAAGATGAGGTGCAGTGCCCTGGAGCAAACACTAAACAATGTACAGCTCTGCACTGTCCCGACTCCATACATTGCTTACATCCAATGGAGCAGAACATTTCTGTTTGGTGCAAGTGCCAGGTTATAGACATCCACTGATCTGATAATGACCTTTGCTATAGAAAACCCCTCTATTAGGGAACAAGTACAGAGATCATCCTTCCAAAATGTCACCAAAACATCGAGTGGCAGTTGAGAAGTATACTGTATATGCTAACAATAGCAAACAATATAGTAGCAAATTGGAATTAATGTATAAGTGGGAGTTGCGTGGCTGAAAAACAGATGAAAAATACACAGAAGATATATTCAAATACTAAACATATCGATTTTAAAATGCATTAATACTACATAGAAAATAGTTATGTATGTAAAAATGTACCATATACTTTATAAATAAGTAAATTATGTAGTTAAAAGAGCTGCAGTTTTCTACAATATATTTCATTATTTATGTTAATAATATACTATTTCTGAATAAGTTATTTGCTGCAGCATTTTGTCTGATTTGTTCATGTGCTTACATCCCAACTAAATCCTTTGTTCTTGTATTGTTTACTATCATCTTGTATTGTTTATTATCACCTTCCACAGTGCTGGCAGCCTGATCCAGTCTCATTCTTTTCCCTTCATTTCTGATTCTGAATCGGATTCTACTGTATATACTAAGTTGCATGTGATTAAAGACAAAAAACACAAGTTTTTTTATTTTTAATTATTGATCAATTATTGCAAAAATATGATTATTTTGTAAAATATTTTATCATATTTTACCTCTTTCTCTCCCAAACACCATAACACTGCAGTGCTTTTGCAATGCCCAATTTATGCTTCTTTAGAAGCTGCTTTTAACTGCTGCTCAGAAAGAAGAGAAGAGAAATTATGCTAGGTTTGTTGGGAAAGCCCATGAATCAGTCTGTGACTGATATAATCTACTAAAATGTGTAAAATGATGACTGCCATTTTTGGCGATTTGCATCAATTAAATCGCAAATTGTTAGTATGCAAAGGGACCTGCAGAAAATCCAACTGAAAATCAACTTACGTTAATCGATTACATTATTTCTATTGCCTAGGCTTAGACACTTATTCATAAACATCCATATCCATATAGCAAAATGCATGACTTCATCTCTATTCACTTTTAGAATATGTGGACTGGACACATAACTGGTTTACTGTGGACTCACTACTGTATTAGGCTGTGTTTTTCACAATGAATTATTGGTGTGTTTTTGATGGTGCATATGTTTGGTGCATCAAAATTGTAGTTTACTTCAGTTCCAGCATAGCGGATGGGATTTATAGCATTCTCATGTCCACTGTGATTCTTGTTTAGGCACCATAAACTGATCTGTGGTGCGTGTTTCATATCCACAACATGTCATTTTCTCCTGTGGGAATGCAGAGTTTTATGTGCAGATTTTCCTATAGACTTACAATAGAATCTCGAACTATAAATTGACAGGATGTGGAATTTATATCTACACAACTAGTCAGTTTCCATGACAGGTGATTGGATAAGAATTTGCAACATGTCAACCAGAGTTGCCAACCTCATAAAATCAATTTTCTGGACAGATGGACTAAAATATTTATGGACATCTTAAATGTCTCCCCTAAAGACCACACCCTCTAAAGACCACACACCCTAGAGACCATGCTCCCTAAGGACCATACCCCCAAATTACCAGAAAAGGGGCCAAAGGAGATACTTTGAATTACATTACAGGACAGGAGAAGAGGTACTGAGCAGGGATATATATATGTATATATATATATATATACCATATATACTTGAGTATAAGCAGATCCGAGTATAAGCCGAGACCCCTAATTTTGCCACAAAAAACTGGGAAAACTTAATGACTCGAGTATAAGCCTAGGGTGGAAAATGCAGCAGCTACCGGTAAATGTCAAAAATAAAAATAGGTACCAATAAAAGTAAAATTAAATGAGACATCAGTAGGTTAAGTGTTTTTGAATATCCATGTTGAATCAGGAGCCCCATATAATGCTCCATACAGTTCATGATAGTCCCCATATAATGCTCCATATACAATACGCCCGTTATAATGCTCCATAAGATGGTCCATAGAGATATTTGCCCCATATAATGCTGCACATGGCCCCATAAGATGCTCCATATAAATATTTGCCCCATATAATGCTGCACATGGCCCCATAAGATGCTCCATAGAAATATTTGCCCCATATAATGCTGCACATGGCCCCATAAGATGCTCCACAGAGATATTTGCCCCAAATGCTGTTGCTGCGATAAAAAAAAAATCACATTCTCACCTCTCATCGCTCAGGCCCCCGACACTTGCTATATTCACCTATCCATGTTCCACCACCGAGCGCCAGTGTGTCTTCTGTGTCATGATTCCAATGGCAGGGAATCACAAAAGGACAAGCACCAACGATCTCTAGGGTGATGGAACCTGAGCTGACCGCGACCCTAAACCTGAACACACAAATAACAATAGCCGGGGAACGTGCCTACGTTGATCCTAGACGTCTCGCACCAGCCGAAGATCTAACTTCCCCTATTAGAAGAAACACAGACCTCTCTTGCCTCCAGAGAAATACCCCACAGAAATAGCAGCCCCCCACATATAATGACGGTGAAATGAGAGGAAGGCACATACACAGTATGAAAACAGATTCAGCAAAATGAGGCCCGCTAAAACTAGATAGCAGAGGATACAAAAGTAAACTGCGTGGTCAGCAAAAAACCCTTCAAAAAACCATCCTGTAATTACTTGAACTCATGTTCCAACTCATGGAACATGAGGAGCAATTACAGCCCACTAGAGCAACCAGCAGCAAAGAAACAATTATATGCAAGCTGGACAAGACAAAAATAAAGCAAAACGTGGAACAAGAAAATCAAAAACTTAGCTTGTCCTGAAGATTACTGAAGCCAGAAGCTGAGGTAACAAAACACTCTGATAACCTTGATAGCCGGCGGGGAAATGACAAGAAAGCCCGGTTAAATAGGAAACTCCCAAATCCTAATAGAACAGGTGGACACCAGAGACAGCAGAACACAAATCACCCAGTACCATCAGTAACCACCAGAGGGAGCCCAAAAACAGAACTCACAACAGTACCCCCCCCTTGAGGAGGGGTCACCGAACCCTCACGAGAACCACCAGGGCGACCAGGATGAGCCCTATGAAAAGCGCGGACCAAATCATCAGCATGAACATCAGAGGCAACCACCCAAGAATTATCCTCCTGACCATAACCCTTCCACTTGACCAAATATTGGAGTTTCCGTCTGGAAACACGAGAATCCAAGATCTTCTCTACAACAGACTCCAATTCTCCCTCCACCAGCACCGGAGCAGGAGGCTCAAGCAAAGGAACAACAGGTACCTCATACCTCCGCAACAACGACCGATGGAACACATTATGAATAGCAAACGATGCCGGGAGATCCAAACGAAACGACACAGTGTTAAGAATTTCCAAGATCCTATAAGGACCGATGAACCGAGGCTTGAACTTAGGAGAAGAGACCTTCATAGGAACAAAACGAGAAGACAACCACACCAAGTCCCCAACACGAAGTCGAGGACCCACGCGGCGACGGCGATTAGCAAACTGCTGAGCCTTCTCCTGGGACAACTTCAAATTGTCCACCACATGACTCCAAATCCGATGCAACCCATCCACCACCATGTCCACTCCAGGACAATCAGAAGGCTCCACCTGACCAGAGGAAAAACGAGGATGAAACCCCGAATTACAAAAGAAAGGAGAAACCAAGGTAGCAGAACTAGCCCGATTATTAAGGGCAAACTCGGCCAGCGGCAAAAAGGTAACCCAGTCATCCTGATCAGCGGAAACAAAACACCTCAAATAAGTTTCCAAGGTCTGATTAGTTCGCTCCGTCTGGCCATTCGTCTGAGGATGGAATGCAGACGAAAAGGACAAATCAATGCCCATCTTAGCACAGAACGTCCGCCAAAATCTAGACACAAACTGGGATCCCCTGTCAGAAACGATGTTCTCCGGAATCCCATGCAAACGAACCACGTTCTGGAAAAACAGAGGGACCAACTCAGAGGAGGAAGGCAACTTAGGCAAGGGTACAAGATGAACCATTTTAGAAAAGCGGTCACACACAACCCAGATGACAGACATTTTTTGAGAGACAGGGAGATCCGAAATAAAGTCCATGGAAATGTGCGTCCAAGGCCTCTTCGGGATAGGCAAAGGTGACAACAATCCACTGGCTCGAGAACAGCAAGGCTTAGCCCGAGCACAAACCTCACAAGACTGCACAAAAGAACGCACATCCCTCAACAAGGAAGGCCACCAAAAAGACCTGGCCACCAAGTCTCTAGTACCAAATATTCCAGGATGACCTGCCAACGCAGAAGAATGGACCTCGGAGATGACTCTACTGGTCCAACTATCCGGAACAAACAGTCTCTCAGGCGGACAACGATCAGGTTTACCCGCCTGAAACTCCTGCAAAGCACGTCGCAAGTCTGGGAAGACGGCCGACAAAATCACCCCATCCCTAAGGATACCAGTGGGCTCAGAATTTCCAGGGGAGTCAGGCACAAAACTCCTAGAAAGAGCATCCGCCTTCACATTCTTTGAACCTGGCAGGTATGAAACCACAAAATTGAAACGAGAGAAAAACAGTGACCAACGAGCCTGTCTAGGATTCAGACGCCTGGCAGACTCAAGGTAAATCAGATTTTTGTGATCAGTCAAGACCACCACACGATGTCTAGCACCCTCCAGCCAATGACGCCACTCCTCAAATGCCCACTTCATGGCCAAAAGCTCTCGATTACCCACATCATAATTCCGCTCAGCGGGCGAAAATTTTCTAGAAAAGAACGCACATGGCTTCATCACCGAGCAATTGGAGCTTCTCTGTGACAAAACCGCCCCCGCTCCAATCTTGGAAGCATCAACCTCAACTTGGAAAGGAAGCGAAACATCAGGCTGATGCAACACAGGAGCAGAAGAAAACCGGCGTTTAAGTTCCTGAAAGGCCTCCACAGCCGCAGGAGACCAATCAGCAACATCATCACCCTTCTTAGTCAAATCCGTCAAAGGCTTAACAACACTAGAAAAATTAGTTATAAAACGACGATAGAAATTAGCAAAGCCCAAGAACTTCTGCAGACTCTTAAGAGATGCAGGCTGCGTCCAGTCACAAATAGCCTGAACCTTGACGGGATCCATCTCAATAGTAGAAGGGGAAAAAATATACCCCAAGAAAGAAATCTTCTGGACTCCAAAGAGACACTTTGAGCCCTTTACAAACAAGGAATTAGACCGCAGGACCTGAAACACCTTCCTGACCTGCTGAACATGAGACTCCCAGTCATCAGAAATAACCAAAATATCATCCAAATACACAATCATAAATTTATCCAGATATTCACGGAAAATATCGTGCATAAAGGACTGGAAGACTGAAGGAGCATTAGAAAGTCCGAAAGGCATTACCAAATACTCAAAATGGCCCTCAGGCGTATTAAATGCGGTTTTCCACTCATCACCTTGCTTTATTCGTATAAGATTATACGCACCCCGAAGATCAATCTTAGTGAACCATTTAGCCCCCTTAATGCGAGCAAACAAATCAGTCAACAAAGGCAAAGGATACTGATATTTTACGGTAATCTTATTCAAAAGACGATAATCTATACAAGGCCTCAAGGACCCATCTTTTTTGGCCACGAAAAAAAAACCTGCTCCCAAAGGGGACGAAGATGGACGGATATGTCCCTTTTCCAAGGACTCCTTAACATAATCCCGCATAGCAGTATGCTCTGGCACTGACAGATTGAACAAACGACCTTTAGGAAATTTACTACCAGGAATTAAATCTATAGCACAATCGCAATCCCTGTGAGGAGGAAGCGAACTGAGCTTAGGCTCCTCAAAAACATCCCGATAATCAGACAAAAATACAGGAACCTCAGAAGGAGTAGATGAAGCGATAGAAATCGGAGGTGCATCATCATGAACCCCCTGACATCCCCAGCTTAACACAGACATTGTTTTCCAGTCAAGGACTGGATTATGAGTTTGTAACCATGGCAGACCAAGTACTAGAACATCATGTAAATTATACAATACCAGGAAGCGAATCACCTCCTGATGAACGGGAGTCATACGCATGGTCACTTGTGTCCAGTACTGAGGTTTATTCATAGCTAAAGGTGTAGAGTCAATTCCCTTCAAAGGAATAGGGACTTCCAGAGGCTCAAGACTAAACCCACATCGCTTGGCAAATGACCAATCCATAAGACTCAGGGCAGCGCCTGAATCTACATAGGCATCGACGGAAATGGATGATAATGAGCAAATCAGAGTCACAGACAGAATGAACTTAGACTGTAACGTACTAATGGCAACAGACTTATCAACCTTTTTTGTGCATTTAGAGCATGCTGATATAACATGAGCTGAATCACCACAATAAAAGCACAACCCATTTTTCCGCCTATAGTTTTGCCGTTCACTTCTAGACTGAACTCTATCACATTGCATTGTCTCAAGTGCCTGTTCAGAAGACACCGCCAAATGGTGCACAGGTTTGCGCTCCCGTAAACGCCGATCAATCTGAATAGCCATAGTCATAGACTCATTCAGACCCGTAGGCGCAGGGAACCCCACCATAACATCTTTAATGGCCTCAGAAAGGCCATCTCTGAACTTTGCAGCCAGGGCGCACTCATTCCACTGAGTAAGCACTGACCATTTCCGAAATTTTTGACAATATATTTCTGCTTCATCTTGCCCCTGAGAGAGAGCTAATAAAGCTTTTTCAGCCTGAATCTCCTGGTTAGGTTCCTCATAGAGCAAACCCAATGCCAGAAAAAACGCATCCACATTAAGCAACGCAGGATCCCCTGGTGCCAATGCAAATGCCCAATTTTGAGGGTCACCCCGCAGGAAAGATATAATAATCTTAACCTGCTGAGCAGGGTCTCCAGAAGAGCGAGATTTCAAAGAAAGGAACAGCTTGCAATTGTTCCTAAAATTCAGAAAACTAGATGTATCTCCAGCAAAGAACTCTGGAATAGGAATTCTAGGTTCAGACATAGGAGCATGTACAACAAAATCTTGTATATTTTAAACCTTAGCAGCAAGATTATTCAAGCTGGAAGCTAAACTCTGGACGTCCATGATAAACAGCTAAGGTCAGAGCCATTCAAGGATTAAGAGGAGGAAAAAAAAAAAATCAGCCAGGCTGCAATTAAGGCTAGGCAGCAACCTCAGAGGAGAGGAAAAAAAAAAAAAAAACTTCCTCAGACTACTTTTCCTCCTACTTCAGCCCAAACATTTAGGCCGGCTATACTGTCATGATTCCAATGGCAGGGAATCACAAAAGGACAAGCACCAACGAGCTCTAGGGTGATGGAACCTGAGCTGACCGCGACCCTAAACCTGAACACACAAATAACAATAGCCGGGGAACGTGCCTACGTTGATCCTAGACGTCTCGCACCAGCCGAAGATCTAACTTCCCCTATTAGAAGAAACACAGACCTCTCTTGCCTCCAGAGAAATACCCCACAGAAATAGCAGCCCCCCACATATAATGACGGAGAAATGAGAGGAAGGCACATACACAGTATGAAAACAGATTCAGCAAAATGAGGCCCGCTAAAACTAGATAGCAGAGGATACAAAAGTAAACTGCGCGGTCAGCAAAAAAAAACCTTCAAAAAACCATCCTGTAATTACTTGAACTCATGTTCCAACTCATGGAACATGAGGAGCAATTACAGCCCACTAGAGCAACCAGCAGCAAAGAAACAATTATATGCAAGCTGGACAAGACAAAAATAAAGCAAAACGTGGAACAAGAAAATCAAAAACTTAGCTTGTCCTGAAGATTACTGAAGCCAGAAGCTGAGGTAACAAAACACTCTGATAACCTTGATAGCCGGCGGGGAAATGACAAGAAAGCCCGGTTAAATAGGAAACTCCCAAATCCTAATAGAACAGGTGGACACCAGAGACAGCAGAACACAAATCACCCAGTACCATCAGTAACCACCAGAGGGAGCCCAAAAACAGAACTCACAACACTTCTGCACTGACTTTCAGGCAGAGGGCGGCACGCACACTAATCGCGTCATCGCGCCCTCTGACCTGAGAGTCACTGCAGAGAACGTGGAAGACGGAGCGGCGCCGATGGTGGAACGTGAGACAGGTAAATATGCCCCCGTGATACTCACCTGCTCCTGGCGCGGTCCCTGCAGGTCCCTGGTTCTCCAGACGCTGACAGCTTCTTCCTGTATTGAGCAGTCACATGGTACCACTCACTACAGTAATGAATATGCGGCTCCACCCCTATGGGACCTGTATTGACCGCACCAGGAGCAGGTGAGTATTATTAGACAGCTGCCGCTCCCCCTTCCTTGCTGACCCCTGGGAATGACTCGAGCATAAGCCGAGAGGGGCAATTTCAGCCTAAAAAAGTTGGCTGAAATTCTCGGCTTACACTCGAGTATATAATTATATATATATATATATATATATACATTTTTTTTTGAACATTCAAAAAAAAAGAAAAAGTGGCACTCACCAAGCGAAGGACCTGGACCCGTTCAAGCGCATTGCGCGGGAAACGGCCGTCGTCTGGTCCACTCCCCGCACCCTCTCATTTTACCTACAGCCCGAAAGGCATGTCCTTACTCCGATATATGGAAGAATAAAGGATTTTTAATACATCGCTTGGTGAGTGCCACCTTTTCTTTTTCTTTGGATGTTCAATACAAATTACTGTTTGGTAGAGCACCACAGCGCGATTGTATTCCACCGTTGGTCCGATTGCCATGAGAGACTTTGATCGCTGCAGTAAATTGCTCACTTGAAAGCCATCTAAAACCATCTATCCTGGTGCCGTCATACTTTCTTCTTTTTATATTGAATATATATATATATATATATATATATATATATATATATATACAATACAGACCAAAAGTTTGGACACACCTTCTCATTTAAAGATTTTTCTGTATTTTCATGACTATGAAAATTGGACATTCACACTGAAGGCATCAAAGCTATGAATTAACACATATGGAATTATATACTTAACAAAAAAGTGTGAAACAACTGAAATATATTCTAGGTCCTTCAAAGTAGCGATCTTTTACTTTAATGACTGCTTTGCACACTCTTGGCATTCTCTTGATGAGCTTCAGGAGGTAATCAACGGGAATGTTTTTCACTTCACAAGTGTGCCCTGTCAGGTTTAATAACTGGGATTTGTTGACTTAAAGGGACACTGTCACCTGAATTTGGAGGGAACAATCTTCAGCCATGGAGGTGGGGTTTTTGGGTTTTTGATTCACCCTTTCCTTACCCGCTGGCTGCATGCTGGCTGCAATATTGGATTGAAGTTCTTTCTCTGTCCTCCGTAGTACATGCCTGCACAAGGCAATCTTGCCTTACGCAGGCGTGTACTATGGAGGACAGAGAATGAACTTCAATCCAATATTGCAGCCAGCATTCAGTCAGCGGGTAAGGAAAGGGTGAATCGAACACCCGAAAACCCCGCCTCCATGGCTGAAGATTGTTCCCTCCAAATTCAGGTGACAGTGTCCCTTTAACATCTGGTGGATACACAGCTGATAGACCTACTGAATAGACTGTTTGAATTTGTATTATGGCAAGAAAAAAGCAGCTAAGTAAAGAAAAATGAGTGGCCATCATTACTTTAAGAAATGAAGGTCAGTCAGTCCAAAAGTTGGGAAAACTTTGAAAGTGTCCCCAAGTGCAGTGGCAAAAACCATCAAGCGCTACAAAGAAATTGGCTCACATGAGGACCACCCCAGGAAAGGAAGACCAAGAGTCACCTCTGCTTCTGAGGATAAGCTTATCTGAATCACCAGCCTCAGAAATCGCAGGTTAACAGCAGCTCAGATTAGAGACCAGGTCAATGCCACACAGAGTTCTAGCAGCAGACACATCTCTACAACAACTGTTAAGAGGAGACTTTGTGCAGCAGGCCTTCATGGTGAAATAGCTGCTAGGAAGCCACTGCTAAGGACAGACAACAAGCAGAAGACACTTGTTTGGGCTAAATAACACAAGAAATGGACATTAGACGAGCGGAAATCTGTGCTTTGGTCTGATAAGTCCAAATTTGAGTTCTTTGGTTCCAACCACCATGTCTTTGTGCGGCGCAGAAAAGATGAACCGATGGACTCTACATGCCTGGGTCCCACCGTGAAGCATGGAGGAGGAGGAGGTGTGATGGTGTGGGGGTGCTTTGAAAATTGAAGGCATACTGAACCAGCATGGCTACCACAGCATTTTGCAGCGGCATGCTATTCCATCTGGTTTAGTTGGACCATTATTTATTTTTCAACAGGACAATGACCCCAAACACACCGCGGCCCTCTGACACAACAGGGTTTGCTTCATTCATACAGGGTGAAGTTAACCCATGTGTGTATCCACATTGTATCGCCATATAGTCCGTCATTACTTAGCAGCAGGTTCCATTTCTGCACAGTTGACTCCGGGCTGCGAACGCACCTCATACCTTCTCTCTAATTATTTGGTGCGTTCCGCTAGCCCTAACATTACACTAGCGCCAGGGTCTGGCTAGTAATAACGGACAAACAGCAATCCTTGCAGTACATCCAACAGCTGGAGGGTAGATTTACGGCTCTCGAGCGCACAACCTCAGCTGTGGATGTTACCGCGGTAGCTGTTCAGGCTGCTAGCGTGGCAGCAGCAACCTTGTCCACTGCCACCCCTGTTCCGACCCTATCTCGCCTCCTGCTACCAGATAAATTTTCTGATGATAGCAAATCTTGTAGGGGTTTCGTGAGCCAATGCTCTATACTCCTCAAGCTCCTGGCTGCACTGTTATGATCTGGTGGCCTAGGAGCAGCATGAGACGTAATCTGGAGAGGGTGGTACCTGTACTGACCGCAGACCCTGAACTTAGCACCACAACTAGAAGTAGCCGTGGGATGTACCTAACACTCCCTAGACACCTCGACACAGCCTAAGGACTAACTTCCCCTAAAGATAGAAATGGGAAAACTATCTTGCCTCAGAGAAAATCCCCAAAGGATAGACAGCCCCCCACAAATATTGACTGTGAGAGGAGAGGGAAATGAAATACGCAGACTGAAATCAGGATTTAGCAAAGGAGGCCATTCTAGCTAAAAAGAAAGAATAGGACAGAGTACTATGCGGTCAGTATTAAAACACTAGAAAATATCCACCACAGAAAATACAAATCTCCACATCTGACTAAAGACATGGAGGGTATATCTGCATCTCCAGAGATAAAGCTTGGCTGCAAAAAAATCCTTACACAGACAAAGCTGGACAAGACCAAACATGAAAATGCACTGAACTTTAAGGCCCACAGCATGTGGACAGCAAAAACAAAGCCAGAACTTATCTTTGTTGAAAGAACAGCAAAACAGGAGAGACCAGGCTGGATGAGAATCCTCCAAAAACAATGGACAACTGGCACTGACTAAAGGATCAAGCAAGACTAAATAGCCCAGTCCAAATTGCAATAAGTGAACACACCTGATAAATGCTGCGATCCAAAGACAGCAGCACTACCACTCATAACTAACGGAGTGAGCCCAAGAGCAGAATTCACAACAGTACCCCCCCCCTTGAGGAGGGGTCATCGAACCCTCACCAGAGCCCCCAGGCCGATCAGGACGAGCCAAATGAAAGGCATGAACCAAATCGTCAGCATGAACATCGGTGGCAACAACCCAAGAATTATCCTCCTGGCCCTTCCATTTGACAAGATACTGAAGCTTCCGCCTCGAAAAACAAGAATCCAAAATCTTCTCAACCACATACTCCAACTCCCCATCAATCAACACCGGGGCCGGAGGATCAACAGAGGGAACAACGGGCACCACATACTTCCGCAACAAAGATCTATGGAAAACATTATGGATGGAAAAAGAGGCTGGAAGGGCCAAACGAAAAGACACTGGATTCATAATCTCAGAAATCCTATAAGGACCAATAAACCGAGGCTTGAACTTAGGGGAAGAAACCTTCATAGGAACATGACGGGAAGACAACCAGACCAGATCCCCAACCCGAAGCCGGGAACCAACACACCGACGACGGTTAGCAAAACGCTGAGCCTCCTCCTGAGACAACACCAAATTGTCCACCACATGAGCCCAAATTTGCTGCAGCATGTCAACCACAGAATCCACGCCAGGACAATCAGAAGGCACAACCTGCCCTGAAGAAAAACGAGGATGAAAACCAAAATTACAAAAAAAAAGGTGAAACCAATGTAGCAGAACTAGCCCGATTATTAAGGGCAAACTCGGCCAATGGCAAGAAAGCCACCCAATCATCCTGATCAGCAGACACAAAGCATCTCAAATAAGTTTCCAAAGTCTGATTAGTTCGCTCGGTTTGGCCATTTGTCTGAGGATGAAATGCGGAAGAAAAAGACACATCAATGCCCAACCTAGGACAAAAGGCCCGCCAAAACCTAAAAACAAACTGGGAACCTCTATCGGACACAATATTCTCTGGAATGCCATGCAAACGAACCACATGCTGAAAAAACAACAGAACCAAATCAGAAGAGGAAGGCAATTTAGGCAAAGGTACCGAATGAACCATCTTAGAAAACCGGTCGCAAACCACCCAGATACAGTGGGGCAAAAAAGTATTTAGTCAGTCAGCAATAGTGCATGTTCCACCACTTAAAAAGATGAGAGGCGTCTGTAATTTACATCATAGGTAGACCTCAACTATGGGAGACAAACTGAGAAAAAAAAATCCAGAAAATCACATTGTCTGTTTTTTTAACAATTTATTTGCATATTATGGTGGAAAATAAGTATTTGGTCAGAAACAAACAATCAAGATTTCTGGCTCTCACAGACCTGTAACTTCTTCTTTAAGAGTCTCCTCTTTCCTCCACTCATTACCTGTAGTAATGGCACCTGTTTAAACTTGTTATCAGTATAAAAAGACACCTGTGCACACCCTCAAACAGTCTGACTCCAAACTCCACTATGGTGAAGACCAAAGAGCTGTCAAAGGACACCAGAAACAAAATTGTAGCCCTGCACCAGGCTGGGAAGACTGAATCTGCAATAGCCAACCAGCTTGGAGTGAAGAAATCAACAGTGGGAGCAATAATTAGAAAATGGAAGACATACAAGACCACTGATAATCTCCCTCGATCTGGGGCTCCATGCAAAATCCCACCCCGTGGGGTCAGAATGATCACAAGAACGGTGAGCAAAAATCCCAAAACCACGCGGGGGGACCTAGTGAATGAACTGCAAAGAGCTGGGACCAATGTAACAAGGCCTACCATAAGTAACACACTACGCCACCATGGACTCAGATCCTGCAGTGCCAGACGTGTCCCACTGCTTAAGCTAGTACATGTCCAGGCCCGTCTGAAGTTTGCTAGAGAGCATTTGGATGATCCAGAGGAGTTTTGGGAGAATGTCCTATGGTCTGATGAAACCAAACTGGAACTGTTTGGTAGAAACACAACTTGTCGTGTTTGGAGGAAAAAGAATACTGAGTTGCATCCATCAAACACCATACCTACTGTAAAGCATGGTGGTGGAAACATCATGCTTTGGGGCTGTTTCTCTGCAAAGGGGCCAGGACGACTGATCAGGGTACATGAAAGAATGAATGGGGCCATGTATCGTGAGATTTTGAGTGCAAACCTCCTTCCATCAGCAAGGGCATTGAAGATGAAACGTGGCTGGGTCTTTCAACATGACAATGATCCAAAGCACACCGCCAGGGCAACGAAGGAGTGGCTTCGTAAGAAGCATTTCAAGGTCCTGGAGTGGCCTAGCCAGTCTCCAGATCTCAACCCTATAGAAAACCTTTGGGGGGAGTTGAAAGTCCGTGTTGCCAAGCGAAAAGCCAAAAACATCACTGCTCTAGAGGAGATCTGCATGGAGGAATGGGCCAACATACCAACAACAGTGTGTGGCAACCTTGTGAAGACTTACAGAAAAAGTTTGACCTCTGTCATTGCCAACAAAGGATATATTACAAAGTATTGAGATGAAATTTTGTTACTGACCAAATACTTATTTTCCACCATAATATGCAAATAAATTGTTAAAAAAACAGACAATGAGATTTTCTGGATTTTTTTTTCTCAGTTTGTCTCCCATAGTTGAGGTCTACCTATGATGTAAATTACAGACTCCTCTCATCTTTTTAAGTGGTGGAACTTGCACTATTGCTGACTGACTAAATACTTTTTTGCCCCACTGTAACTGACATCCTCTGGGAAAAGGGAAGATCTGAAATAAAATCCATAGAAATATGCGTCCAAGGTCTCTCAGGGATCGGCAAAGGCAGAAGCAACACACTAGCGCGGGAACAGCAAGGCTTGGCCCGCGCACAAGTCCCACAGGACTGCACAAAAGAACGCACATCCCGCGACAAAGAAGGCCACCAAAAGGACCTACCAACCAAATCTATGGTACCAAAAATCCCAGGATGGCCAGCCAACACAGAACAATGAACCTCAGAAATCACTTTACTAGTCCATCTATCAGGAACAAACAGTTTCCCCACTGGACAGCGGTCAGGTTTATTAGCCTGAAATTCCTGAAGAACCCGTCGTAAATCAGGGTAGATGGCAGAAAGAATCACCCCTTCCTTCAGAATGCCGACCGGCTCAAGGACCCCAGGAGAATCAGGCAAAAAACTCCTAGAGAGGGCATCAGCCTTAACATTCTTAGAACCCGGAAGATAAGAGACCACAAAATCAAAACGGGAGAAAAAACAGGGACCATCGAGCCTGTCTAGGATTCAGCCGTTTGGCAGACTCGAGGTAAATCAGATTCTTATGATCGGTCAGGACCACAATACGGTGCTTGGCCCCCTCAAGCCAATGTTGTCACTCCTCAAATGCCCACTTCATAGCCAACAACTCCTGATTGCCGACATCATAATTGCGTTCCGCAGGTGAAAACTTCCGAGAAAAGAAGGCGCACGGTTTCATCAAGGAACCATCAGAATTCCTCTGAGACAAAACGGCCCCTGCCCCAATCTCAGATGCGTCAACCTCAACCTGAAATGGAAGAGAAACATCCGGCTGACGCAACACAGGGGCAGAAGTAAATCGGCGTTTAAGCTCCTGAAAGGCAGAAACAGCCGCGGAGGACCAATTCGTCACATCAGCGCCTTTCTTCGTCAAATCGGTCAGGGGTTTAACCACACTGGAGAAGTTGGCAATAAAACAACGATAAAAATTAGCAAAGCCCAAGAATTTCTGAAGGCCCTTCACAGATGTGGGCTGAATCCAATCATGAATGGCCTGAACCTTAACCGGATCCATTTCTATAGATGAGGGAGAAAAAATGAAGCCCAAAAAAGAAACCTTCTGCACTCCAAAGAGGCACTTAGACCCCTTCACAAATAAAGCATTATCATGGAGGATCTGAAATACCATCCTGACCTGTTTCACATGAGACTCCCAATCATCAGAAAAAATCAAAATATCATCCAAATATACAATCATGAATTTATCAAGAAAGCTCCAAAAGATATCATGCATGAAGGACTGGAACACAGATGGGGCATTAGAGAGTCCGAATGGCATCACAAGGTATTCAAAATGGCCTCCGGGCGTATTAAATGAAGTTTTCCATTCGTCACCCTGCTTAATACGAACAAGATTATATGCCCCTCGAAGGTCAATCCTAGTAAACCAACTAGCCCCCTTAATCCTAGCAAACAAATCAATACGCAAAGGCAAAGGGTATTGAAATTTGACCGTGATCTTATTCAAGAGGCGATAATCAATACAGGGTCTCAAGGAGCCATCCTTCTTGGCAACAAAAAAAAACCTGCTCCCAATGGTGAAGAAGATGGCCGAATATGCCCCTTCTCCAAAGACTCCTTAATATAGCTCCGCATGGCGGCATGTTCTGGCACAGACAGGTCAAAAAGTCGGCCCTTAGGGAACTTACAACCTGGAATCGAGTCAATAGCACAATCACAGTCCCTATGCGGTGGAAGGGAACTGGATTTGGGCTCATCGAATACATCCTGGAAATCTGACAAAAACTCAGAAATTTCAGAAGAGGGGGAAGAGGAAATTGACATCAAAGGAACGTGAACCCCCTGACAACCCTAACTAGTCACAGACATAGATTTCCAATCTAACCCCGGATTATGTACCTGTAACCATGGAAAACCCAGCACAATATCATCATGCAAATTATGCAACACCAGAAAACGACAATCTTCCTGATGGGCTGGCGCCATGCGCATGGTCAGCTATGTCCAAAACTGAGGTTTATTTATAGCCAACGGTGTATCATCAATGCCCCTTAAAGGAATAGGGTTCTGCAAAGGCTGCAAAGGGAAACCACAACGTCTGGCAAATTCTAAGTCCATTTAGTTCAGAGTGGCGCCTGAATCCACAAATGCCATGACAGAAAATGATGATAATGAGCAGATCAAGGTCACAGATAACAGAAATTTAGGTTGTACAGTACTGATGGTAACAGAACTAGCGATTCTCTTTGTACGCTTAGGGCAATCAGAAATATCATGAGCAGAATCGCCGCAGTAAAAACACAACCTATTGTGACTCCTGAATCTTTGTCGTTCAGCTCTAGAAAAAATCCTATCACACTGCATAGGCTCAGGGCTCTGCTCGGAGGACAATGCCACAGTATGCACAACTCTGCGCTCGCGCAAGCGCCGATCAATCTGAATGGCCAGAGACATAGAATCATTCAGACCAGCAGGCGTGGGGAACCCCACCATAACATCTTTCACGGATTCAGAAAGACCCTTTCTGAAAATTGCCGCCAAGGCATCCTCATTCCATTTAGTCAACACCGACCATTTTCTAAATTTCTGGCAATACGATTCTGCCGCTTCTTGACCCTGACACAGGGCCAACAAGATCTTCTCTGCATGATCCACTGAATTAGGTTCATCATACAATAACCCTAGCGCCTGAAAAAAGGTGTCTACATTAAGCAAAGCAGGATTCCCAGATTCCAGGGAAAATGCCCAATCCTGAGGATCACCACGCAGCAGGGAAATAACAATGTTAACCTGCTGAATGGGATCACCAGAAGAACGGGGTTTAAGAGCAAAAAACAGTTTACAGTTATTTTTAAAGCTCAAAAATTTGGATCTGTCCCCAAAAAACAAATCAGGAGTTGGAATTCTAGGCTCTAAAACCGGAGTCTGAACGATATAATCAGAAATACCCTGTACTCTAGCAGCAAGTTGGTCCACACGAGAAACCAATCCCTGAACCTCCATGCCAGCGCCAAACTCCTGAGCCACCCAGAGTAAAAGAGGGAAGGAAAGACAAAACAGACTACAGAAAAAAAAATGGCTCAGCACTTTTCTTCCCTTCTTTTGAGATACGTTTAACTCATTGTTGGCCAGTTGTACTGTTATGATCTGGTGGCCTAGGAGCAGCATGAGACGTACTCTGGAGAGGGTGGTACCTGTACTGACCGCAGACCCAGAACTTAGCACCACAACTAGAAGTAGCCGTGGGATGTACCTAACACTCCCTAGACACCTCAACACAGCCTAAGGACTAACTTCCCCTAAAGATAGAAACGGGAAAACTATCTTGCCTCAGAGAAAATCCCCAAAGGATAGACAGCCCCCCACAAATATTGACTGTGAGAGGAGAGGGAAATGACATACGCAGACCGAAATCAGGATTTAGCAAAGGAGGCCATTCTAGCTAAAAAGAAAGAATAGGACAGAGTACTATGCGGTCAGTATTAAAACACTAGAAAATATCCACCACAGAAAATACAAATCTCCACATCTGACTAAAGACATGGAGGGTATATCTGCATCTCCAGAGATAAAGCTTGGTTGCAAAAAAAATCCTTACACAGACAAAGCTGGACAAGACCAAACGTGAAAATGCACTGAACTATAAGGCCCACAGCATGTGGACAGCAAAAACAAAGCCAGAACTTATCTTTGTTGAAAGAACAGCAAAACAGGAGAGACCAGGCTGGATGAGAATCCTCCAAAAACAATGGACAACTGGCACTGACTAAAGGATCAAGCAAGACTAAATAGCCCAGTCCAAATTGCAATAAGTGAACACACCTGATAAATGCTGCGATCCAAAGACAGCAGCACTACCACTCATAACCACCGGAGGGAGCCCAAGAGCAGAATTCACAACACTGCACGTTTCCCCACAGAGAGGGCAAAGGTGGGATTCATTTTGTCTCTCCTGTCGGACAGGGTGCTGGAAGGGGCTACGCTGCCGTGGGAGCATGGCGATCATGTGGTGCAGAGTGCTCCGCTGTTCCTGAGCACTCTGAAACAGGTCTTTTTAGGACCTCGTGTCACCCATGATACGGTGCTCCAACTGTTGGCATTAACTCAGGGCTTGTCCTTGGTCAGCCATTTTTCCGTCCACTTCCGTACCTTAGCATCTGAGCTGGAGTGGTCGGATAAAGCCCTTATCCCTATATATTTTGGAGGGGGCTGGCTGACCATGTGAAGGATGCTTTGGCCACTAGAAAGATTCCTGCCACACTGGAGGAGTTAATAGCTGTGTCCACTCGTATTGACCTCCGTTTTAAAGAGCGGAGGAGCGGAGGTTAGAGCGAGCCCAGTGTAGGCAGAGGTTTCGTCTTGCTCCCACATTCACCAAACCCTTTGGAATCTCCGGTCCAGGCCCCTGAGTCACATGAGGCCATGGAAGTGTCACGAGCGGGATCTAAGTCCTGGACCACTCGTGCACTCAAGGTCTGTCATGTTTGCCATCAGTCATGACATCTTGCCACCAGATGTTCCCAGCAGTCGGGGAAACATCAGCGTCTAGTGGTAGTAGGTGGAGGTACACTAGACACGGCGACGTTTGCCTCCAAATTGTCCTTTAAGGGGACAATTACAATAGGCTCATCCACTTATTCGGTAGAGCTCTGCGTGGATTCTGGGGCAGAGGGCAGTTTTTTGTCTTCTGCCTCCGCCCAACGTCACACAATACCCCTGGTGATGCTTGCTCAACCAGTAACCGTGCGAGTGGTGAATGGGTCGACACTTCCCTCACAGATTACACACCAGACCATTCCTTTTACTTTGTCCATGTTGCCATCTCATCAGGAGATTATATCTCTTCTCGTCATTCCTGAGGGAATTGATGAGGTCCTGTTGGGGATACCTTGGCTACGGTACCTCATGCCAAGGGATGAGATGGTCTTTAATAATAGGGGATGGTCCATTGTGTCAAAGGCAGCCGACAGGTCGAGGAGGAGGAAGACAGAGTAGTGTCACTTGCTCTTCGTGGTTAAGAGGTCATTGGTGACCTTAGTTAGGGAAGTTTCAGTGGAATGGTGTGACCGGAAGCCAGATTATAAGCGGTCAAAGAGGGAGCAAGAAGAGAAATGGGAGGACAGTTCAAGGTAGACGTGTTGTTCCAGCAGTTTGGAGGCATAGGGGAGAAGTGATATAGGGTGATAGCTAGATACAGAGGATGGGTCAAGAGAAGGCTTTTTGAGGATAGGTGTGATGGAGGCATTTTTAAAGCTTGAGGGGAAAACACCAGTTGTTAGTGATAGGTTTAAGAGATGGGTTAGGGTTGGGATGAAGACTGTGGTGAAGTTTGGGATGAAGTGGGATGGGAGCGGGTCAAGTGCACAGGTGGTGAGATGTGTTCTTCAGAGTAGAGTGGAGAGTTGATCTTCTGTAATGGTGGAGAAGTTGGTTTTGGAGGCAGAGGGCTGGGAAGTCGGGAGGAAGGGCTCTGGGGGTTGTTGACCAAAACTGTCTCTGATGTTATCAATCTTCTGCTTGAAAAATGAGCACTTTGTTACTTTATGTGCTTACACAACGTTGTTTTGATGATATCACTGTTTTATTTGCTGCAGATTTGATGTTCTTCCTAGTAATAACCTTTAGCTAACATGGTCTCATCCATTGATTAACAGGCTTCTGTCTCTATACTAATTAATACAGGGGAAGGATAAAAGGAGCTTGTAAATACTGAAAGTTACATAGAACCAGTTAGTTATTGAAAGTATTAGCAGAGCTGCAGCAGATAAAACAGTGATTTTATCCAAACTATTGCAAGTAGCTGAATCAGCAATCCTACTTTGTGCTACAATTAGATAGGGCAGCAAAAACCTGGTGACAGATTATTATGACTTCATTCAGTACAAGAAATTACTGAATGGCATTATAAATAAAGTTAGGTTTTCAATGTTATGCTAAAACCATCAGTTCAATAATGTACTGTCTGCTTTAAATGATGCCTAATTATTAGCTGTCAAAATGATCACATTTACAGTTAAAAACCAATAGTGGTGTTTTTTCCTTCAAGTAAAAGCATCTAACCTTGTTGTTTTATGTGTTATGCTATTAAAAGAGCATTTTAGGCTGAAGTAAATGTCATCTATGAAAGGATGCAGCAGTTAGGTAATTAATATTTCCCAATCTGTATTGCCCCTGCTGGCCACATTATTTATCCTTTGCTATCTGCTGTGTCATCTTGATGTTGTTAATGTCATCATAGTGTGGACATATTTGTGTGCTGATAAGATATTTTAGCGCTGTGCATAAATAAAGCAGTAAGTGACGACCTTGCTATTGGCAGATCAGCAGTGACACGGTATTTCATACTTTGAACAACATAGATGGTTAGTGGGATATGTTGATAAAGACCAACTTGCAAAAAAATGGAATTAACGGTAAAGAAAAATGTGTTGCATGAAATAATCTGATTTCTCATATATTTTAAATTATAAAAAATGTATCTGCACAATTTGGCATTTGCCACCACAGGAGATAACGTGTGACCTCACTTTTACCATCACCTATCTTGTTTACATCTGTAATTCATTTAATAGAATTATTTCAATGCACATTTTGATTTATTTACAGAATGATATAATTTATATTAGTGGAAATCTTTCATTGTCCTCATGATACCAAGGACATCATTAAGTAGTAATTATTATTACCTTCAACCTTAGTGTGGCCGTTTGTCATAGAGAAACATTAAAATCCATCCAGACATATCCATAGAAGGGAGCAAATCACACTCACATTGAACATATGGGGAAGAGAGAAAAATAATTATAAATGAAAAAAGGAAAAACTAATCAAAACAGGCAAAGTAAAAGAGAGATCCATCTGGATTGAAGTAGAAGCCTTTTCCAGTGACCAGGAAATTAAAACAGGAGTCTTCTCTGGGAAAAAGACAACAAGGTTGAAATTTGTTTATGTAGAGACAGGGAAAAACGCTTCCCTGGCATGAACTTCCTTTGTTCAAAGGAGTTACCACAGACCCCTTGGAGCAAGCGGTCAATGATGGAAACAGAGGTTTGCCTTGAGTCGATAATTATGGGAGATATATTTTTAGCATCTTAGAGAAGGGACAAACATATTGCATTGAAAAAAAAAGGGATCCAGCGAGAGCTAGGAATGGCTAAAAAAAACTTTTATTCCAGAGTTATAAAAGCAATGAAGGGCACATATTGTCGGGCATTGTACACATGTAGGCAGATCAGCGCGTTTCGACAAAAGTCTTCCTCATGGTCAATGTACAATGCCTGACAATATGTGCCTTTCATTGCTTTTATAACTCTGGAATAAAAGTTATTTTTTAGCCATTCCTAGATATCTCTGGATCCCTTTTTTCATTGCATCTCATGGTTGCTCAACCGGTTTCCGTGCGAGGCGTTGGATTGGCTAGCAGCAGGGAGTCATTACACAGATCATGGCAAGCTGACTACACCCTATTACTGAACATAATGCATTCACTCACAGCACTGTAAGGCCATTCAAACACCTCAAACTTAATAATGGTCCATTGGATGGTACTGTCTAGGTAATGTTTAAGCTGTATATATAGCTAAAATCACGATAAGAAACATGACGACAATATCTACTGCCTGGGATCTTCAAGGGTGAAGATATCCTGGGAATTTGGGAATATCATAATATTCTGACAGACCTACCACATCCTACAATCAAGCCCCACATGAGCTCATCAATGCAAGGTATATGAGTGTAGCATTGAGCTAATAAAAATGAAAGTTTGGATCTCTGTCTTTGTTCATTCTGGAAGTCATAGTTCGCTGTGAAGGTATTCCATTTTCCCAATCGGGGCTCTTCCCTCTGCTTAGCTCTGAGCCAATTATGTGACATCATGTTTAGTAATTTTCTTTAATTATTCCTTTATTTTATATAATTGTATATATTATATTGTGTTGTTCCCATATTATGAATTAAATGTATAAAATGTAAACCTCTTCTCCTCTTGCTCTGTAAAATGTACCCTTGAAGTTATACATCTGTATTGGGTGTCCAATCAGACTGTATAAACAATTCTTGGTGTCATACATGTACCATGCTTTGGAATCTGATATGTATATACCATATGCTCACTGTGAGTTCCCCAGTAACAAGCCAGGTAGTGGAAGCATCTGCAGCCTTATCCATCACTCATCACTCAATTGCATAACTGTCCTCATGATTGGAGGCAGCAAGGTTGTGTTTCCTTGACAACTAGTGGCAGCTGGAAGATCTGGGTGATATCTCCCTTGTCATAAGTGACAAAGTGGTAACAGTGGTGGGATATGAAAGACCCCCAAGTTGTTATCTATGAAACAGTTAATCTGCCATCTATAAGGGTCTCCTATTAGGTTATGAGCAGTGCCTGGCTAATGTGAATTAATGAGTTTTCTATTACACCAATACAATTCTTGGGATTGAAGAAGGATTTCCATAAGTTTTCCAATATTTAATTTCTTACCGAAACTTTAGTATAAATTCAGTGTTTATCACTGCTGAAATCATTATGTCCTTAGTCCTCCTTCACATATAGTGGCCATTTCCTGTTTTTGTTCCTATTTTATAATATTACATATGCCGGGTGTTTAAATCATTAATCATGGGAAGATGACTAGTGTGGCAGGAAGGAGGGTGGCTCTTATCATTAAGGGGAAGTATTGGGGAAAAAAATCTTGCATACAATTGTCTGACTATAAAACAGCCATAGGTGGATTATAATTAGGGAAATCTGGGCTATTGTACTGGGCCTGAGGTTCCAGGGGGCCAATGGCCAAATTGTCTCAATATAATTTTTTGTGTGCCACCATCGGCAATGCATATCTCTGGCAGGGAGCTTTCCTGAAGTTTTTCGAAACTCTCCAGGAGAGCCCCCTTTAACTGTTCCATGATGTGCGGGTGATGATGATGTCATCACCCAGGGCCATCGCCTGATGTATCAGAAAGTCAATCGCATTTTATAATGACAGGGGCGTGAAAACATGATGAGGGGATGACTAGTGTGGGAAAAAAGATGTCCCAGTCTACTTGCATAGCAATAACGAACTTTAAAAATATTATTTAAAAATATCTGTTAATGTGTTATCCAGGATAAAGGGCTTGTTAGGCATGGTATTTATGAATTAAAATATAAATTCTAGTTGCCACCGCCATCAGGGGCTTATCTACAGCATTCTGTAATGCTGTAGATAAGCCCCCTATGTAACCTGAAAGATAAGAAAAACAAGTTAAATTATACTCACCCAGGGGCGGTCCCGGTGGTGTCTGGTCCGATGGGCATCGCGGTCTAGGTCCGGCGCCTCCCATCTTTATGTGATGATGTCCTCTTCCTTGCTTCCTGTCGCAAGACCTGTGCAGGTGTACTTTATCTGTCCTGTTGAGGGCAAAGCAAAGTACTGCAATGTGCAGGTGCCGGGAAAGGTCAGAGAGGCCCGGCGCCTGTGCACTGCAGTGCTTTATGCTGCCCTCAGGACAGATAAAGTACACCTGCGCAGGAGCCACGACAGGAAGCAAAGAAGAGGACGTCATCGTATGAAGATAGGAGGCGCTGGACCCGGACTGCGACGCCCATCGGACCGGACTGCCTGCCTTGGTGAGTATAATCTAACTTGTTTTTCTTATCTTTCAGGTTACATCGGGGGCTTATCTACAGCATTACAGAATGCTGTAGATAAGCCCCTGATGGCGGTGGCCGCAGCTTATAGGCGAAAAATCGGGTGACAGATTCCCTTTAAATGGAGTGGCATGTAATTATAATGCATCGGCGGAGAAGGAGGTGCACATTGGCAGGGCATTGAGGATGCAGGAGAGTGACTGGTAATGATTTGGGGGAATGAGTACAGTGGCTAATTAATTTATATATGTATTGGGTGGGGAAAGTAGCTAAATATATATTAATGGTGGGTACATGTCTGTATTGAGTGGTGCAGTGTGGGGGATTTCTTATTTGGGAAACAGATTTTTGTCTGTAATATTGCAGGTTATAGGTTAATTTTCTCATGGAGACGAAATCTCAAGGAAAGAAGGGGAAAATAACATTTTTTGCAATCAAACTTTTTTCCCTCTAAAATTCAGATACATAGAAATGCACTGCTACAGACAATTTATCTCTTTGTACCTGTATTAATCTGCATGTGGATTGAGAGCCTGCAATGCATCTTCAAGTATAAAAAAATCCTTGCATCCTTGTCAACATAGACTGTTAGTTTTAAATGCTGCATGCAATGATACAAGTCGTGAGTTTGATTCCTGGAGAGACCAGAAAACAATAAAAGAAAGTTGTTTATTTAATTAAAGCTGGGCTCACACTTGCGAGTGCCATGCGAGAAACTCGCGCATCAATACCTGACACTGCCACAGGCTCTCAGGACCAGAGCGTGCAGCTGCATGCATTTCTATGCAGCTGAACGCTCCAATCCCGAGTGCCGCCGTTAGTGCCGGGCATTGAAGCGTGAGTTTCTCGCATGTCACTCACAAGTGTGACCCTGGCCTAATTGTATGTGTGTTTAGAGCAGAGATGCCGGCCCCTCCATTGATTTGGAGGTACTGAGCAATGAAGCAGCTGAAGAGCAGAGAGAGACTGAATGGAAATTGTAACCAAGCCCTGACCTGCCAGGAAAGCGGGAATGCCTCATCAGATAAGGATAGTTCCACTGAATCGAGGATGGTTGGAAGCTATCCTTGACTTTCACTTTTTGGTTAATTAAAAAAAGCATTCTACATGATGCTCTAAAAGGTTGTGTATAAGAGACCTAAGTTGTGCACAAAAATGTTTCACATAGAGAAGCAGATGAACATAGACACAAACGTATGAATTTATTAAGAAATTGTACTTCTAACTAATCTCACCTTTTTGAACTATTTTGACACTATAATATTACAAAATTGTACTTCTAACTAATCTTACCTTTTCTGAATATTTTGAAACTACAGCTCCTAATCTATCTCAACAGTATAAGGATGTTGGAGCATTATAGTGGACTGCATGGTGCACACTATAATTAATCACCACCAGATGTTTAACTATATTGGTGCAGGGGTTGCAGTCACACCTGGGCTTTAGAGCCTAGCAAGACCATCATTTTTATTTTGGCTCCTATAAAAAGAATCATATTGTTATCCCCTTAACAACCACATATACGCCTTTTAATAGCAGCAGTTAAGGGTACTTAACCCCTTTCTGCCAGCTGACTGAATAGTATGTCAGCTGGCAGTATAGCCTGATTTGTGGTCGGCACTCATAGCAAAACACGCACCGCTGACCCCCGTCATGTGATTGAGGGTTATCGGTGCATTTCCATCACAACCAGAGGTCTCCTGAAGACCTCTATGTTTTTTGATGACGGATTGCTATGAGTGACACCCTGTGGTCGGTGCCCAAAGCAATGCTGTAATTCAGCTACATAGAGGTGATCTGTGCATCACCTCTATGTAGCAGAGGCGATCGAGTAGTGGATGATTCTAGCCTCCCATGGAGAAAATTGAAGCATGCCAAAATTTACAAAAAAATGGTTAAAAATATGAAAAAAATAAAACAAATATAAAAGTTCAATTCACCCCCTTTTCCGTCAATCAAAAAAAAAAAATTAAATAAAACCTACACATATTTGGTATCATCACATTCAGAATCGCCCAATCTATAAATAAAAAAAAAGGATGAACCTGATCACTAAACGGCGTAGCAATAAAAAAATCAAAACCCCCAAATTAGGTTTTTTTGGTCGCCGTGACATTACATTGAAATGCAATAACGGGCGATCAAAAGAACATATCTGCACAAAAGTGGTATAATTAAAAACGTCAGCTCGGCTCACGAAAAATAAGCCTTCACCCGAACCAGATCATGAAAAATGGAGATGGTACCGGTATCAGAAAATTGCCCAATTTTTTTTTTTTTTTAACAAACTTTGGATTTATTTTTACCAAAGAGAACCTAGACATGTTTGGTTTCTATGAACCTGGAGAATCATAATGGCAGGTCAGTTTTAACATTTAGTGAACCTAGCAAAGAAACAAACAAAAAACAAGTGTGGGATTGCAATTTTTTTACAATTTCATCACACTTCGAATTTTTTTCCAGTTTTCTGCTAGACGACATGGTAAAACCAATGGTATCGTTCAAAAGTAAAACTTGTCTCGCAAAAAGTAAGCCCTCACATGGCCATATTGATGGAAAACTAAAAAAGTTATGGCTCTGGAAAGTATAGGAGCGAAAAACGGAAACGAAAAAACAAAAAAAAACTCCAGGGGTTAAACGACAGCACCGCTTTTTAACTGTGTTGAGGTTTAAGTGTATAGCGCCCACCCAGAGTCAGAATTTCTCCGGGGTCTCAGCTGCCTGGGGTAGCCGAGACCCCGGAGAACATGATTCGAGTTGGTTTTTACTGACCCCATTTAATTTTTCTCTCCTCTGATGTGATTGCACATTGGAAGAGATAGAAAAAGGTCCCCACGATCCACCCCGATACCTCCGCCAGCGTCTTTTTGTTGGAGAAAATGGCAGACGCATGCGCAGTGCGCCCGTCGAGATCTGCCGGCCGACACCCGGCAACAATAGGAAAATTTTCCTATTGGTTCATTTTGATCACTGTGCTAGACACTATCACAGCGATAAAAAAAATAGTTAATAAAACTCCCTTTATCACCCACTTAGTTAGGGAAAAATAATGAAATAAAAAAATATATATTTCCATTTTTCGATTACAGCTGGGCTAAAATGAGTTGGGCTAAAGTGAGTTTGGCTAAAGTTAGGGCTAGGATTAGGCCTAGGGTTAGGGCTACGGCTAGGGTTAGGGCTACGGTTAGGGTTAGGTGTTAGAGCTAGGGTTAGGGTTAGGATGGGGATTAAGGTTAGGGGTGTGATGGGGTTATAGGTTTGTGGTTAGGATTATGATTAGGGTTAGGGGTGTGTTGTGGCTAGGGTAGTGGTTAGGATTAGGGATGTTTTGGGGTTAGGGTTGGAGCTAGAATTAGGGGTTTTCCACTGGTTTAGCTACATCAGGGGGTCTCCAAACGCGACATGGCGCCATCATTGATTCCAGCCAATTTTGCATTCAAAAAGTCAGATGGTGCCATTCTGAGCCCTGCCATGCACCCAAACAGTGGTTTTCCCCACATATGAGGTTTTGGCGTACTCAGGAGAAATTGCTCAACAAATTTTGTGGTCCATTTTCTCCTGTGAAAATAAAAAAAATTTGTTCCAAAGTAAATTTTTTGCCAAAAAGGTAAAATGTTCAATTTTTCCTTCTGCATTGCTTTAGTTCTCGTGAAACACCTGAAAGGTTAATAAGCTTCTTGAATGTGGTTTTGTGCACCTTGAGGGGTGCAGGTTTTAGAATAGTGTAACTTTTGGGTATTTTCTGTTATATTGACTCCCCAAACTCACTTCAAATGTGAGGTGGTCCCTAAAAAAATTGTTTTTTTGTAAACTTTGTGGGAAAAATAAGAAATCGCTGGTCAACTTTAAACTTTTATAACTTCCTAACAAAAAAAAATGTTTCCAAAGTTCTGCTGATGTAAAGTAGACATGTGGGAAATGTTATATAAGTATTTTGTGTGACACCACTCTCTGATTTAAGGGCATACAAATTTAAAGTTTGCTAAATTTTCGCGATATTAACATTTTTTTCATAAATAAACGCAAGTCATAGTAAAGAAATTTTACCACTACCATGAAGTACAATATGTCATGAAAAAACTCAGAATCAATGGGATCCATTCCAGAGTTATAACCACATAAAGTGACATAGTCAGAATTGTAAAAATTGGCTTGGTCATTAAGCAGCAAATTGGCTCTGTCACTTAGGGGTTAAAGAAGCACTACCATGCAAGTTTTTTCAGTAAAGCTGTGTATATGTGTATGTACTGTACTGAGTGTTTGTTAATATACTCACCTACCGCTGCCTTCTTCGGAATCCAGAGTTGTTCTGCTACTCTGCTGAGTGACATCTTCCCGGTGCAGATTCACCAGGTCACACTGTGCTTTGTGTAGCATGGAAATGGCTTTTACAATTTAACCCCTTTCTGCCATTAGACGTACTATTGCGTCCATGTGGGGTGGGCTTTACTTCCCAAGGACGCAATAGTACGTCATATGCGATCGGCAGCGCTCACGGGGGGAGCGCCGCCGATCGCGGCCGGGTGTCAGCTGCCTATCGCAGCTGACATCCGGCACTATGTGCCAGGAGCGGTCAAAGACCGCCCCCGGCACATTAACCCCCGGCACACCGCGATCAAAGATGATCGCGATGTGCCGGCGGTGCAGGGAAGCACCGCGCAGGGAGGGGGCTCCCTGCGGGCTTCCCTAAGCTCCCCGCAGCAACGCGATGTGATCGCGTTGCTGCGAGGGTCTTACCTCCCTCCCTCCCTGCTCCAGGCCCGGATCCAAGATTGCCGCGGATCCGGGTCCTGCAGGGAGGGAGGTGGCTTCACAGAGCCTGCTCAGAGCAGGCACTGTGAAGCAGCCTGCACTCCTATCAGATCGGTGATCTGACAGAGTGCTGTGCAAACTGTCAGATCACCGATCTGTGATGTCCCCCCCTGGGACAAAGTAAAAAAGTAAAAAAAAATTTTTTCAAATGTGTAAAAAAAAATAAAAAAAAATATTCCAAAATAATGAAAAAAAAAAAATAATATTATTCCCATAAATACATTTCTTTATCTAAATAAAAAAAACAAAACAATAAAAGTACACATATTTAGTATCGCCGCGTCCGTAATGGCCCGACCTATAAAACTGGCCCACTAGTTAACCCCTTCAGTAAACACCGTAAGAAAAAAAAAAAAAAAACGAGGCAAAAAACAACGCTTTATTATCATACCGCCGAACAAAAAGTGGAATAACACGCGATGAAAAAGATGGATATAAATAACCATGGACCGCTGAAAGCGTCATCTTGTCCCGCAAAAAACGAGCTGCCATACAGCATCATCAGCAAAAACATAAAAAAGTTATAGTCCTGAGAATAAAGCGATGCAAAAATAATTATTTTTTCCGTAAAATAGTTTTTATCGTATAAAAGCGCCAAAACATAAAAAAATGATATAAATGAGGTGTCGCTGTAATCGTACTGACCCGAAGAATAAAACTGCTTTATCAATTTTACCAAACGCGGAACGGTATATACGCCTCCCCCAAAAGAAATTCATGAATAGCTGTTTTTTGGTCATTCTTCCTCACAAAAATCGGAATAAAAAGCGATCAAAAAATGTCACGTGCCTGAAAATGTTACCATTAAAATCGTCAACTCGTCCCGCAAAAAACAAGACCTCACATGACTCTGTGGACCAAAATATGGAAAAATTATAGCTCTCAAAATGTGGTAACGCAAAAAATATTTTTTTGCAATAAAAAGCGTCTTTCAGTGTGTGACGGCTGCCAATCATAAAAATCCGCTAAAAAACCCGCTATAAAAGTAAATCAAACCCCCCTTCATCACCCCCTTAGTTAGGGAAAAATTAAAAAGATGTATTTATATCCATTTTCCCGTTAGGGCTAGGGTTAGGGCTAGGGTTAGGGCTAGGGTTAGGGCTAGGGTTAGGGTTAGGGCTAGGGTTAGGGTTGGGGCTAGGGCTAGGGTTAGGGTTAGGGTTAGGGTTAGGGCTAGGGTTAGGGTTAGGGTTAGGGTTGGGGCTACAGTTAGGGTTGGGGCTACAGTTAGGGTTGGGGCTAAAGTTAGGGTTAAGGTTTAGATTACATTTACAGTTGGGAATAGGGTTGGGATTAGGGGTGTGTCAGGGTTAGGGGTGTGGTTAGGGTTACCGTTGGAATTAGGGTTAGGGGTGTGTTTGGATTAGGGCTTCAGTTATAATTGGAGGGTTTCCACTGTTTAGGCACATCAGGGGCTCTCCAAACACGACATGGCGTCCGATCTCAATTCCAGCCAATTCTGCGTTGAAAAAGTAAAACAGTGCTCCTTCCCTTCCGAGCTCTCCCGTGTGCCCAAACAGGGGTTTGCCCCAACATATGGGGTATCAGCGTACTCAGGACAAATAGGACAACAACTTTTGGGGTCCAATTTCTCCTGTTACCCTTGGGAAAAAACAAACTAGGGGCTAAAAAATAATTTTTCTGGGAAAAAAAAAAGATTTTTTATTTTCACGGCTCTGCGTTATAAACTGTAGTGAAACACTTGGGGGTTCAAAGTTCTCCCAACACATCTAGATGAGTTCCCTGGGGGGTCTAGTTTCCAATATGGGGTCACTTGTGGGGGGTTTCTACTGTTTAGGTACATTAGGGGCTCTGCAAACGCAATGTGACGCCTGCAGACTATTCCATCTAAGTCTGCATTCCAAATGGCACTCCTTCCCTTCCGAGCCCTCCCATGCGCCCAAACGGTGGTTCCCTCCACATATGGGGTATCAGCGTACTCAGGACAAATTGGACAACAACTTTTGGGGTCGAATTTCTCCTCTTACCCTCGGGAAAATACAAAACTGGGGGCTAAAAAATAATTTTTGTGGGAAAAAATTTTTGTTTTATTTTTACGGCTCTGCATTATAAACTTCTGTGAAGCCCTTGGTGGGTCAAAGCGCTCACCACACATCTAGATAAGTTCCTTAGGGGGTCTACTTTCCAAAATGGTGTCACTTGTGGGGGGTTTCTACTGTTTAGGTACATTAGGGGCTCTGCAAACGCAATGTGACACCTGCAGACCATTCCATCTAAGTCTGCATTCCAAATGGAGCTCCTTCCCTTCCGAGCCCTCCCATGCACCCAAACAGTGGTTCCCCCCCACTTATGGGGTATCAGCGCACTCACGACAAATTGGACAACAAATTTTGGGGTCCAATTTCTCCTGTTACCCTCAGGAAAATACAAAACTGGGGGCTAAAAAATAATTTTTGTGGGAAAAAATGTTTGTTTTATTTTTACGGCTCTGCATTATAAACTTCTGTGAAGCCCTTGGTGGGTCAAAGCGCTCACCACACATCTAGATAAGTTCCTTAGGGGGGTCTACTTTCCAAAATGGTGTCACTTGTGGGGGGTTTCAATGTTTAGGCACATCAGTGGCTCTCCAAACGCAACATGGCGTCCCATCTCAATTCCTGTCAATTTTGCATTGAAAAGTCAAACGGCGCTCCTTCCCTTCCGAGCTCTCCCATGCGCCCAAACAGTGGTTTACCCCCACATATGGGGTATCAGCGTACTCAGGACAAATTGTACAACAACTTTTGGGGTCCAATTTCTTCTCTTACCCTTGGGAAAATAAAAAATTGGGGCGAAAAGATAATTTTTGTGAAAAAATATGATTTTTTATTTTTACGGTTCTCCATTATAAACTTCTGTGAAGCACTTGGTGGGTCAAAGTGCTCACCACACCTCTAGATAAGTTCCTTAGGGGGTCTACTTTCCAAAATGGTGTCACTTGTGGGGGGTTTCAATGTTTAGGCACATCAGTGGCTCTCCAAATGCAACATGGCGTCCCATCTCAATTCCTGTCAATTTTGCATTGAAAAGTCAAACGGCGCTCCTTCCCTTCCGAGCTCTCCCATGCGCCCAAACAGTGGTTTACCCCCACATATGGGGTATCAGCGTACTCAGGACAAATTGTACAGCAACTTTTGGGGTCCAATTTCTTCTCTTACCCTTGGGAAAATAAAAAATTGGGGGCGAAAAGATAATTTTTGTGAAAAAATATGATTTTTTATTTTTACGGTTCTGCATTATAAAGTTCTGTGAAGCACTTGGTGGGTCAAAGTGCTCACCACACCTCTAGATAAGTTCCTTAGGGGGTCTACTTTCCAAAATGTTGTCACTTGTGGGGGGTTTCAATGTTTAGGCACATCAGGGGCTCTCCAAACGCAACATGGTGTCCCATCTCGATTCCAGTCAATTTTGCATTGAAAAGTCAAATGGCGCTCCTTCGCTTCCGAGCTCTGTCATGCGCCCAAACAGTGGTTTACCCCCACATATGGGGTATTGGTGTACTCAGGACAAATTGTACAACAACTTTTGTGGTCCATTTTCTCCTGTTACCCTTGGTAAAATAAAACAAATTGGAGCTGAATTAAATTTTTTGTGAAAAAAAGTTAAATGTTCATTTTTATTTAAACATTCCAAAAATTCCTGTGAAGCACCCGAAGGGTTAATAAACTTCTTGAATATGGTTTTGAGCACCATGAGGGGTGCAGTTTTTAAAATGGTGTCACACTTGGGTATTTTCTATCATATAGACCCCTCAAAATGACTTCAAATGAGATGTGGTCCCTAAAAAAAAATGGTGTTGTAAAAATGAGAAATTGCTGGTCAACTTTTAACCCTTATAACTCCCTAACAAAAAAAAATTTTGGTTCCAAAATTGTGCTGATGTAAAGTAAACATGTGGGAAATGTTACTTATTAAGTATTTTGTGGGACATATATCTGTGATTTAATTGCATAAAAATTCAAAGTTGGAAAATTGCGAAATTTTCATAATTTTCGCCAAATTTCCATTTTTTTCACAAATAAACGCAAGTACTATCAAAGAATTTTTACCATTGTCATGAAGTACAATATGTCACGAGAAAACAATGTCAGAATCACTGGAATCCATTGAAGCGTTCCAGAGTTATAACCTCATAAAGGGACAGTGGTCAGAATTGTAAAAATTGGCCCGGTCATTAACGTGCAAACCACCCTTGGGGGTAAAGGGGTTAAGCATATGGAGTGTCAGCATGAGTAAATAAGGTAAAAGAGATTCAGGCTCATGCATTGAGCATGCGTGAGTATATTAATATACTCACACTACACTACATGCACATATACAAGTATTTAATGAAAAAGACAGTTCATGGGAGTGGTTCTTTAACCCCTTCCCAACCTTGGATGTATCCATACATCCCTGCGACCCGAGACGTTTGGATACGTCCTGGCAATTTTGGGCGAACACAGGCTGCCAGGTGTCAGCTGATACAGACAGCTGACACCCAGCACTAAGTATAAGGATCAGTCACTCACTTCTCCCAGAACTTTAACCCCCTAAATGCTGCAATCGTATTCGATCGCAGCATCTCAGAGCCAGCAAAGGGATGACAGCCCCTTTACCCTTGGATTGGAGATGCCACTGCTGCATACATATGATATACAAGTGATCAGCCAGTAAAAAATGATAGTCCCATAGAGAGACAAAGCAAAAAAGTTTTAAAAATACAGAAAAAAAGTAACAAAAAAAGTAACAATATTGAAAAAAATTATAAAAAAAATCAAAATATACTGTACACAAGATTCAAGATTCAAGATTCAAAGAATCTTTATTGGCAGGACCAAATACACATCAGTTTTGCCAAAGCAAGTGTACACATAAATGAATAATTTTATGAAAGTAAAACAAACATTAAAAGTACACATATTTGCTATTGACGCATCCACCACGACCCGACATATGAAACTATCCCACTAGTTAACTCTTTTAGTTAACGCGATAAAAAATAAATGAAAAACAAGGCAAAACACAATACTTTATCATTATACCGCCGAACAAAAAGTGGAATAACATGTGATCTAAAAATGAATATAAATAAACATGGTACCACTGAAAATGTCATCTTCTCAAACAAAAAACAAGCTGCCATACAGCTCCTTCAGTGGAGAAATAAAAAAGTTATAGCACTCAGAATAAAGTGATGCAAAAATATTTTTTTTTTCTGTAAAATTTTATTATATAAAAGTGCTAAAACCTAAAATAACTATATAACTGTGGCATTGCTGTAATTGTAGTTACCAGAAGACTAAAGCAGCCTTATCAATTTTACCATAAGCAGAGCGACATAAAAAAAATCCTGAATTGCTGGCTTTTGTTCATTCTGCCTCCCAAAAATAGGAATAGAAAGCGATCAAAAAAGTCACATTCCTGAAAACCATACTAATAAAAACATCAACGCGTCCCCAAAAAAACAAGCCCGACATGCCCTTTGGGGCCAAAATAAAGAAAAATTATAACTCTCAAAATATGGTAATGCAAGAACTAGTTTTTGCAAATAAAAAGCATTTTTTAATGTGTGACATAAGCCAAACATAAAAATCCAATATAAATCTGGTATCGCTGTAATCGAACCGACCCAAAGAATAAAGTCGCCTAATGACTTATACCGCACGAGGAATGTCGTAAAAAATAAAAAAAAACAATTATTCACCTGTTTTGTTCATTCTGCCTCCCAAAAGTAGCAGTAAGGCTCAGCACACATTTATCCTTCACTCTGTGCTGAGCACTGACACCTGGGTTTCCATGTAAATCTCTGAAATTCGTTATTCAGACTGAACCCTTGGCTGAAGATTCCTTATAATGAGACAGATGGAGGAACTGTAGACCCACAGAAATTATATAACCTCATGTGCATGGTCTGCCTAGGCTTTGCACTATTGAGTCATAGAAACTCTGCCTGTTTCAGTATTGAATTATAATATTGAAAATACTTCCATAACACTGCATCTGCTAGAGCATATTATATTAGTTTAAAAACATTTGGGGGTATATTAGTTTCCTGTAAATTTATTTGACTGTCATTTTATGGCTCTGTACAATTATTGTTTTTGAGTCATTTACTTGATTTTTTTGCTATCTGTAAACAATTGAAAATGAGTTTGCACCAAGTCACACACTTGTGATTTAAGCATAATTGTTATCAATTATTAATATTGTTTACAATTACACAAAAGATCCCATTTGTAAATGCCTTTCTATTTTCACTTCATCTTCATATACAAAAATCCTCTAAAGTACGCAGTAATATCATACTGTAAGTTAAAAAAGAAAAAAAATATTTAGGTCTGACCAAGAAGTCAAGTGGTGTCATATGGAGAAAATCATATTTCCTCGATTGCAAATCCAAAGAGGGTTCTTGATATTGCTATCTACTCTTGGAGATTCGATTGCCAACTTTTCTGACATGCTGAGATTAATTTTCACATCATCAGAAGTTTCTCTAGGGAATTCACTATAATTTCATTTTTAGATTTTATATCCTCTGGCATTTTCATGCCACTTGTTCACCTTCAGAACATAGAAATATTTTGTGTGGGAAAAAGCTGTCAATGGCAAACATTTCTCTTTGCAAATAAACACATTTTACATATTATCACAGTATATATTTGTTAAAGATTTCTAATCTGGAGAAATGGAAATTTAAATCTTTGGTAAATTCACAGTTTATCAAGCCTGGTAAATATTCATTGTCCGTGAGACATCATCCACCATCATAACTTATCACGTTTTACACATTGGCCAGTTGGGGTTCCTAGCTTTCATTAGTCACGATGTGGACTGATGTAGACTGATGAAATGTTTGCGTACTTAAGAGAAGATCTATTTAGTTGGTAAAATTAAATGACCATGTGTATGAATGAGATGGGAATGGACTCAATCTAAATATATAGACAGTATGAACGCATTTCTCCAACGCATATGTCAGAGTTAAGAATAATTACTAAAAGGCTAATTACTGATTTGCAGGGACAAACCGTTCTGACTAGGGTTGAGCGAAACGGGTCGAAATTGTTCAAAAGTCGCCGACTTTTGGCAAGGTCGGGTTTCATGAAACCCGACCCGACCCCAGTGGGGGGTCGGCCATGAAGTCGGCGATCTTTTGAATCTGGAATCGGAATTCCGATCCCGATTCCCGATATGTTTAAGATATCGGGAATTGGTATCGGAATTCAGATTAAAGTGTAAAATATAGAATTAAAATAAAAAATATTGCAATACTTACCCTCTGACGCGCCCTGGTACTAACCGGCAGCCTTCCTCCTTCGAATCCGCGCTTCTAGGACCTTGCCGTGACGTCGCGGTGACGTCGCGGCTTGTGATTGGCCGCGCGGCCGCCCATGTGTCCGCTCGCGCGGCCAATCACAAGCCGCGACGTCACCCGCGACGTCACCGAAGGTCCTGGAAGGGCTGATTCTTAGGAAGGAAGGCTGTCGGAAGGAAGCAGGGCGCTTCCGAGGGTGAGTATATTCCTATTAGGTATATACTCACCCTCGGAAGCGCCCTGCTTCCTTCCGACAGCCTTCCTTCCTAAGAATCAGCCCTTCCAGGACCTTCGGTGACGTCGCGGGTGACGTCACGGCTTGTGATTGGCCGCGCGAGCGGTCACATGGGCGGCCGCGCGGCCAATCACAAGCCGCGACGTCACCGCGACGTCACGGCAAGGTCCTGGAAGGCTGATTCTAAGGAAGGAAGGTTCCCGGTTAGTACCAGGGCGCGTCAAAGGGTAAGTATAAGGATATTTTTTATTTTAATTCTATATTTTACACTTAAATATGGATCCCAGGGCCTGAAGGAGAGTTTCCGCTCCTTCAGACCCTGGGAACCATGGAAACCCAATGCACTGCATTGGGTTTCGAGTTTCGGCCGACCCCGACCCCGACTTTTTTATAGGATCGGCCGATTTCACTCGACCCGACTTTTCCAAAAGTCGGGTTTCGTGAAACCCGACCCGATCCTATAAAAGTGAAGGTCGCTCAACCCTAGTTCTGACACCATGATTAAGATGTGTCAAGTTAAAAAGTGAACATTTTCAGCAGTGATGAAATTAGAAGAACTTGAGTCACTTGCAATCAACAAAGTAGAAAAGATTCATATCAACCATGTTGTATGTTATTTTCAGCATTGATTAGACTGTATCTTCTGCATCAGAAATCCTGAAATCAGAATTGTTTAGAAGTAACATTCAAGCTGAGACTATTATACTCTTTTCAGGATATGCCAGAAAGTTTTTTCTGCATGAGAGGCAGAAACCCATGAAAAAAAACACCTGATTTTAGGCTAAGAGGTTTTAAAAATGTTTTATTTTTAAATTAGTTTCTCTGTATTTCATATTGATTCCACACATTTTCTATGACACTTTAAATTGTAGTCACTATCATTCTTGAAAGCAAAATGTATGTATATTTGATTATTTATTGTATAATGTTAGTGATGTACCTGACATACAGCCATAGAAGGCAACCACTTTGGATTTGCACTCAATAGCAGCTAAACAGATTAAAATGAGCTACATAAGCCATATAATCCATATGCCGTTAGCTCCAGAATTATATCATATATCAAGTCAAAAATAGAGAACTTTCGAACACTGACACAAAGCATTAAATTAATCACCACATAAATCTGGAAGACAAAACAAATGCACAAACTGACCAATAACTAAAGGTGGAGCTCAAGGTCTAGAGGAGGGTTTACTAAGAGCTATGATTCCCTATTTTTTCGGTGTGTGCCACGGTTTGTGGCAAAATAATACCTCATCCCGTTAATGCAGTATAACAATAATTTCATGTTGTGGCCACCATTTTGCTGAATCTGCATGGAAACAAATTACAAATAATCTGCATTTTGGCCATTTTAGAATTGAATTCCACTCAAATGAATTTGCTTACCTATAATTGCAGGGGCGATATCATTTTTAATGCCATGGTGCTGTTTTATACATTGTATGGTGCATCAAAATATACTTGTGCATATGTGCCACAGTTAAAAATGAATTTGAGGATTGTACTAGAGTCCGACCTACTCTGAAAGTCTGATGATACATTCTATGAGTGCATTACATGTGAAAAGTTGCTCATGTGAATTGTGTCACTTTTATATGACAATGTGTACCCTCCGTTGTGCACATTGCTCACTAAAGGTGCCGTTACACTGAACAATGATCGTCAGCAGGTTTTCTTAGGGTACCGTCACACAGTGCAATTTTGATCGCTACGACGGCACGATTCGTGACGTTCGAGCGATATAGTTACGATATCGCAGTGTCTGACACGCTCCTGCGATCAGGGACCCCACTGAGAATCGTACGTCGTAGCAGATCGTTTGAAACTTTCTTTCGTCGTCTAGTGTCCCGCTGTGGCGGCATGATCGCATGGTGTAACATATATTGTATACGATGTGCGCATAGTAACCAACGGCTTCTACATCGCACATACGTCATGAAATTATCGCTCCAGCGTCGTACATTGCAAAGTATGACAGCAGTCTACGACGCTGGAGCGATTTTGTTACGATGCTGGAGCGTCACGAATCATGCCGTCGTAGCGATCAAAATTGCACTGTGTGACGGTACCCTTAGGCTTACAATGTAAACAGGCTGCCAATCTCCCAATGAGCAAAGCATTGTGCTCACTGGGAGGGCAATTCCTGGTGGGGTACATGCGTTTTGACAAATCAGATGTGTCCTTCAATTGTTTCCTCTCCATTATTGCATTGAAGCACAGAGATTGCACCAATTTCTCCTCTTTTTTACCCCTGTTTACTAAGTGAAATCCAGGGTTATAGAGAAGTGCTTGTTTTTGGAACATATAAAGAACGCCATTTTCCTTTTATAAAAAAAATGCTGTACGTAGAACAGTTATGTTTAAAAGAGGATCTTTATCCAAATCTACCAAATAGTAGTAGAGTTTGAAAATGTGTCCACTCTGAAGCAAATTTTGTTAAGGTGAAACTGTCATTTTAATTTTTATTTCATAAATGAATCATACACATGGAAATAAGCAATTTTGTAATATATCTTTTCTGATAAATCTGCTTTGTTCTCTGATAGAATTGATCAGTCATAATCAAAATTCTCAATTCTGAGATAAAATCTGTATTCAGTGAAGACACACTGTCCCATTGCTGAGATGGGAGATGACAGCTACTACTGGTAAGATTCTATGTAGAGGAGATGAAGGAGGAGCTCTGCCTCTAGCTCCTCCCTCCCCCTTTCCCTTCTATCTACATAGAATCTCATCAGTAGCAGCTGCCATCTCCTATCTCAGTAATTAAAGTCTGTCAATTTTACTTCAGAATTGAGAATTTTTGTTATAACTGATCTATTCTGGCTGAGAAAGAGGCACATTTTTCGGATGCGATACAATACAGTTGCTTATTTTGACATGTACTAGTGAGTTATTCATAAAAAATAAAACTATATTTAATCTTTAACCCCTTAACGACTGCCGATACGCCTTTTAATGGCGGTAGTTAAGGACACTTAAACCACAGCTGAAAAAGTGTATAGCGATCCCAAGAGTCGGATTTTCTCCAGGGTCTCAGCTACCTGGCGTAGCCGAGACCCCAAAGAACATAATTCAGGTTGATTTTTTACATACCCTGGTTTTGCAATCGCTGCTACTAACCGTGTAGTGGCACCCGCAAAAAAAAGTCCGATGTGCCATTTAATTTCTCTCTCTTCTGATGTGATCACACATCAGTGGAGAGAGAAATACGGTCCCCGATTCCCCCTCGGTACCTCCCTGTTCTCCTCGGCCCTCCTGCCCCCCATGGGCGTCGCCACCTTTTCCCAGGAAAAATATGTTGGGCGCATGCGCAGTGTACCCGCCAAGATCTGCAGGCCTGCACCCAGCAACAATAGGATGATTTTTACTATTGGTTCATTTTGGTCACTGTGATAAACCCTATCACAGTGATCAAAATAAAAAAAATACTAAATAAACACCCACTTAGTTAGTGAAAAATAATAAAATAAAAATATGTATTTGTTTCCATTTTCCCATTAGGGTTAGAGTTGGGCTAAAGCTAGGGTTAGAGTTGGGGCTAAAATTAGGGTTAGGCTAAGGTTGGGGCTAAAATTAGGGTTAGGGTTGGGGCTAAAAATTAGGGTTAGGGTTAGGATAAGGGTAAGGTTTCTTTTAAACTTACCGTGGTTTTGTATCCCTTTTTTGTGGTCCAAATAGATTGGGCCGTATTTATAGCTGTGGAAAAATATCAAGCCTAGTCAAAATTTTTCACGGCTTACGGACACGGCCCCCGATGCACTGTGACTTCTGGTTTTCCAGACCGGCTTTTTTCCCATTACTTTTGCCATAGTATTGCAAACCCAAAAAACGGTGATGCGCAAGTTTTTTGTGGTCCGTTTTGCGGCAGACCATTGCAGCAATACAGTCCACAATAATGGGCCGCAAAAAACCCGGTAAGTGTAAAAGAAGCCTTAGGTTTGGGATTAGGGTTAGGTTTGGGATTAGGGCTATGGTTAGAGATTGGATTAGGGTTAGGGATGAGGTTAGGGTTGGGATTAGGATTACGTTTGGGATTAGGGTTATGGTTAGGGTTTGGATTAGGGTTATGGGTGTGTTCTGATTAGGGTTAGGTTTGTGGTTAGAGTTATGGTTGGGATTAGGGGTGTGTTGGGTTAGTGTTATGATTAGGGTTAGGGTTGGGATTAGGGGTGTGTTGGGGTTAGGGTTGGAGTTAGAATTGGGGGTTTCCACTTTTTAGGTACATCTCCAAATGCAACATGGCTCCACCATTGATTCCAGCTAATTTTGCGTTGAAAAAGGTGCTCCCTCCCTTCTGTGCTCTGACGTGCACCCAAACAATGGTTTGCCCCCACATATGGGGATTCAGCATACTCAGGACAAATTGGACAACAACTTTTGGGGTCCAGTTTCTCCTGCTACCCTTGGGAAAATAAAAAAAAATTGGGGGCTAAAACAGAAAAGCTTCTTGAAGGATCTAGTTTCCAAAATGGGGTCACTTGTGTGGGGTTTCCACTGTTTAGGCACATCAAGGAATCTGCAAACACAGCATGACGCCCACAGACCATTCCATTAAAGTTTGTATCCCAAAACGGCGCTCCTTCCCTTCCAAGCTCTGCCATGCTCCCAAACAGTGGTCCCCCCACATATGGGGTATCAATGTACTCAGTACAAACTGGACAACAGTGTTTGGGGTCCAATTTCTCCTGTTACCCTTGTGAAAGTAAAAAATTGTGGGCTAAAAAATCATTTTTGAGGAAAAAAATATTTTTTTATTTTCACGGCTCTACGTTATAAACTTCTGTGAAGCACTTGGGGGTTCAAAGTGCACACCACACATCCAGATAAGTTCCTTAAGGGGTCTAGTTTCCAAAATAGTGTCACTTGTGGGGGGGGGGGGTCCAATGTTTAGGCACATCAGGGGCTCTCCAAATCCAACATGGCGTCCAATCTCAATTCCAGCCATTTCTGCATTGAAAAAGACAAACGGCACTTCTTCCCTTCCGAGCTCTGCCGTGCGCCCAAACAGTGGTTTACCCCCACATGTGGGGTATCAGCATATTCAGGACAAATTGCAAAAAAACTTTTGGGGTCTAATATATCCTGATACCCTTGTGAAAATAAAAATTTGGGGGTGAAAAGATCATTTTTATTGAAAAAAAATGATTTTTATTTTAACGGCTCTATGTTATAAACTTCTGTGAAGCACTTGGAGGTTCAAAGTGTGCACCAGACATCTAGATAAGTCCCTTAAGTGGTATTGTTTCCAAAATGGTGTTACTTGCCAGGGGTTTCCACTGTTTAGGCACATCAGGGGCTCTACAAATGCAACATGGCGTCTGATCTCACTTTCAGCCAATTAAGAGTTGAAAAAGTCAAACGGCACTCATTCTCTTCCAAGCTCTGCCGTGCCCCCAAACAGTAGTTTACCCCCACATAAGGGGTATTGTTGTACTGAGAACAAATTGCACAACTTCTTTGGTGGTCTAATTTCTCCAGTTACCATTGTGAAAATAAATATTTGGGGGCGAAAAGATCATTTTTGTGGAAAAAATATGTTTTTTTATTTTCAAGGCTCTACAATACAAACTTCTGTGAAACACTTGGGGTTCAAAGTGCTCACCACACATATAGATAAGTTCCTTAAGGGGTCTAGAAATCAGTGGGAAGCTCTAGCTAATCAATATTCTAAAGGATTTCTGACTCTGTTGATTTAAAGAATCGGATGTTGAGCTCTGCCATGTTCAGGAGGAGATCAATAAGACTCTCACCCCAGAATCCACTCAAGAGTTTACTAAAAATCTTGATTTGGAGATTAAAAAATGGGAGACTGAGATTATATCCATTAATAGTAAAAAGTACCAAATGGACTGCTCAGATTTACAAAGTAATAGGATGTAACGATGGAGGCAGAAACGCGGAACATCCAATTCGGTTTCTAGCGCAAGATCAGTCTCTTTCTCCTCCATTACCTCTACTGATGTTAAATCTACAAATAATGAAAAAAAACAAAATTGTGGGTGATAGGAGGGAGAACCATAAAGAACAGTGGCAAAGGTGGACTCACAATGGTAATAAGTGGAAAATCGCCTTATCCCCTAGTAAGGAGAGAAAGCCTCGCAAAAATGCTCTAGAGGTAATTAATTTATCATCACATACAATTTCTCCATCACAATATGAAGTTTGAAGTTTAGGTCTTTCATTTTCACCCACTAATAATTTTGATTATTTTACAGCCCAAAAAGATCTCCATCTGTTCTCGCGCAAGTTGGTTCTAAAAAAAATTACATCATAAATCCAATACTGTGGATCCCATATGGAGCGCGGTTGAACAAGAGGCAATCAGAATTCTTGATTCTTGAAGAATGTGCCAATGAATCAGAAACAGATTCTACAGGTATCCCTCCACCGAGTATTTTTCCACACTGTACCACTTTCCCCCCCTTGTCTCTGTGCCCTCAGGTGGAGATATTTACTAAGTTGATCTTGGAGTTTTTCCAGACCATTAGTAATAAGAGGAAAATTGATAATTTGACCCCTCTACAGAGGAAGGCCTTGAATTAAATTAAATCATTGGATGATGTAGTCTTCAAGCCGGCAGACAAGGGGGGAATGTGGTTATTTGGATGGTTGAAAATAATGAGAGAGAGGCCTTTAGACAATTACGGAATCGTGATACTTATACATCTTTATCACAAAATCCTACAATTAGGTTTTCGGAGGAGCTCAGGGGTGTTCTGGAGAAAGCCTTGAATGATGGGATCATTAATAAATTTTCAAGGACCTTGTTGTTGAATATCCTGTACTTCTCACCCTCTACTTTCTCCCTAAAGTCCATAAGAATACCTCTAATAATCCTGGGCGTCTGATTGTCTCTGGCATGGGAGGGCTATGCGATCCCATCTGTAAGTATATAGATCATTACCTCAAATCTTAGGTGGAGACGCTGCCCTCCTATGTCAGGGACACCACGGACATCCTGAGGCATCTAGATGGCCTACATCTTGAACTCGATGTGTACCTGGTGACCGCTGATATAGAGTTGTTCTATTCGTCTATTAAGCCATGATATCGTCCTTGAGGCCACTAAATTTTATTTACGGTCAAGTAATATCCAGACTGAGGTCTGTTACTTGGTGTTGGACCTATTGCAGTTTGTGCTGACTCATAATTTTTTTACGTTTAAAGATCTTTTTTCTTACAACATTGCGGTACTGCCATGGGGGCGACATGTGTGCCTTCGTATGCTAATCTCTTTATGGGATACTGGGAGAGGGAGATTTTTCAGAGGGGCGCACATTCCGCCGCCCAGATTAGTGGTTGGTACCGCTATATTAATGATATTTTGTTTATTTGGCAAGGGTCTGTTTAAGACCTACATACACTTACTGTATGTCCACACTGAAACCCAATGAGTCCAACATCAGACTCACATAACAATTCACCTAAGAGAGATCTCATTTCTGGATATCCATCTCAGTGTTCGGGAAGATGGACGTGAAGAAACAAATCTTTACTGCAAGGAGACATCCACCAATGCTCTATTACATGCCTCCTCTGCCCACTTTGCTTCTACCATCAAGGCAATACCAATTGGACAGTTCCTCCGAGCTAGGTGGATCTGCTCATCAGATTCGAAATACAAACAACAGACCCTTGATCTTGGGAAAAGATTTGTGGATAGGGGGTATAGCAAAAGATCCATCAAAAAGGGTTATCAGCGAGCCAAGAATAGTAAAGAGGATGATCTGTTGGCGGGGTCTAAAAATAAGAAGGAAGATTCTGCAATATGCTTTATCTCCACTTACAACCATCAGTGGGAGACAATGCGTAAAATTTTGAGCTGACATTGGTAGGTTCTGATGACAGAACCCACTTTGTCCAAATCCCTATCTCAAACCCCTTTTATGACAGCTAGGAGAAGTAAGAACCTCCGCGACATCCTTGTCCATAGCCATTATGTCAGTTAACCTAAAAACAGAGATGGGGCTTTTTCCCTTGCGGTGACTGTCTGGCATGTAGCAATATGATAAGATCTACAAACTTCTTTTCATCTGACCGCAATAGAGAATACAGGATCACACAGTACATTTTGTGCAGTACCGATCATGTCATGTACTATGCGACATGGGCTTGTGATCCATATATATAGGACTCACGTCATTGGAGTTACGTATACAAGTCCGTGAGCATATTAGGGATATTATGGCGGCTAGGGATGTATCTTGTTATGATAAGGTAATTCAGTACCACAATGGACATAGAGGTCAGAGCACATACAGTGACCTGACAATAACCCAAAAACATAGAACGAGCTCTGAGACGTGGGAACTCTGCTGACCGCAATCCCTAATCCTCTCCAACCACACTAGAAGCAGCCGTGGATTGCGCCTAACGCTCCCTATGCAACTCGGCAAAGCCTGAGAAACTAGCTAGCCTGAAGATAGAAAATAAGCCTACCTTGCCTCAGAGAAATACCCCAAAGGAAAAGGCAGCCCCCACATATAATGACTGTGAGTTAAGATGAAAAGACAAACGTAGAGATGAAATAGATTTAGCAAAGTGAGGCCCGACTTTCTGAACAGAGCGAGGATAGGAAAGGTAACTTTGCGGTCAACACAAAACCCTACAAAAACCACGCAAAGGGGGCAAAAAGACCCTCCGCACCGAACTAACGGCACGGAGGTGCACCCTCTGCGTCCCAGAGCTTCCAGCAAGCAGGAAAAAACAAATAGACAAGCTGGACAGAAAAAAACAGCAAACAAAATAGCAAAGCAGAACTTAGCTATGCAGAGCAGCAGGCCACAGGAACGATCCAGGAGGAAACAGGTCCAATACTAGAACATTGACTGGAGGCCAGGATCAAAGCACTAGGTGGAGTTAAATAGAGCAGCACCTAACGACTTCTCCACAACACCTGAGGAAGGAAACTCAGAAGCCGCAGTACCACTTTCCACCACCACCAACGGAAGCTCACAGAGAGAATCAGCCGAAGTACCACTTGTGACCACAGGAGGGAGCTCTGCCACAGAATTCACAACAGTACCCCCCCCTTGAGGAGGGGTCACCGAACCCTCACCAGAGCCCCCAGGACCAGGATGAGCCATATGAAAGGCACGAACAAGATCGGGAGCATGGACATCAGAGGCAAAGACCCAGGAATTATCTTCCTGAGCATAACCCTTCCACTTAACCAGATACTGGAGTTTCCGTCTTGAAACACGAGAATCCAAAATCTTCTCCACAATATACTCCAACTCCCCCTCCACCAAAACCGGGGCAGGAGGATCAACAGATGGAACCATAGGTGCCACGTATCTCCGCAACAATGACCTATGGAATACGTTATGTATGGAAAAAGAATCTGGAAGGGTCAGACGAAAAGACACAGGATTACGAACCTCAGAAATCCTATACGGACCAATGAAACAAGGTTTAAACTTAGGAGAGGAAACCTTCATAGGAATATGACGAGAAGATAACCAAACCAAATCCCCAACACGAAGTCGGGGACCACACAACGTCTGCGATTAGCGAAACGTTGAGCCTTCTCCTGGGACAAGGTCAAATTGTCCACTACATGAGTCCAAATCTGCTGCAACCTGTCCACCACAGTATCCACACCAGGACAGTCCGAAGACTCAACCTGCCCTGAAGAGAAACGAGGATGAAACCCAGAGTTGCAGAAAAACGGCGAAACCAAGGTAGCCGAGCTGGCCCGATTATTAAGGGCGAACTCAGCCAAAGGCAAAAAGGACACCCAGTCATCCTGATCAGCAGAAACAAAGCATCTCAGATATGTTTTCAAGGTCTGGTTGGTTCGTTCGGTCTGGCCATTAGTCTGAGGATGGAAAGCCGAGGAAAAAGACAAGTCAATGCCCATCCTACCACAAAAGGCTCGCCAAAACCTCGAAACAAACTGGGAACCTCTGTCAGAAACGATATTCTCTGGAATGCCATGTAAACGAACCACATGCTGGAAGAACAATGGCACCAAATCAGAGGAGGAAGGTAATTTAGACAAGGGTACCAAATGGACCATCTTAGAGAAGCGATCACAGACCACCCAAATGACTGACATCTTTTGAGAGACGGGAAGATCTGAAATAAAATCCATAGAGATATGTGTCCAAGGCCTCTTCGGGACCGGCAAGGGCAAAAGCAACCCACTGGCACGAGAACAGCAGGGCTTAGCCCGAGCACAAATCCCACAGGACTGCACAAAAGAACGCACATCCCGCGACAGAGATGGCCACCAAAAGGATCTAGCCACTAACTCTCTGGTACCAAAAATTCCAGGATGACCGGCCAACACCGAACAATGAACCTCAGAGATAACTTTATTCGTCCACCTATCAGGGACAAACAGTTTCTCCGCTGGGCAACGATCAGGTTTATTAGCCTGAAATTTTTGCAGCACCCGCCGCAAATCAGGGGAGATGGCAGACACAATTACTCCCTTTTTTGAGGATACCCGCCGGCTCAGATAAACCCGGAGAGTCGGGCACAAAACTCCTAGACAGAGCATCCGCCTTCACATTTTTAGAGCCCGGAAGGTACGAAATCACAAAGTCAAAACGGGCAAAAAACAGCGACCAACGAGCCTGTCTAGGATTCAACCGCTTGGCAGACTCGAGATAAGTCAAGTTCTTATGATCAGTCAAGACCACCACGCGATGCTTAGCTCCTTCAAGCCAATGACGCCACTCCTCGAATGCCCACTTCATGACCAGCAACTCTCGATTGCCCACATCATAATTTTGCTCAGCAGGCGAAAACTTCCTGGAAAAGAAGGCGCATGGTTTCATCACCGAGCAATCAGAACCTCTCTGCGACAAAACAGCCCCTGTTCCAATCTCAGAAGCATCAACCTCGACCTGGAACGGAAGCGAAACATCTGGTTGACACAACACAGGGGCAGAAGAAAAACGACGCTTCAACTCTTGAAAAGCTTCCACAGCAGCAGAAGACCAATTGACCACATCAGCACCCTTCTTGGTCAAATCGGTCAATGGTTTAGCAATACTAGAAAAATTGAAGATGAAGCGACGATAAAAATTAGCAAAGCCCAGGAACTTTTGCAGACTTTTCAGAGATGTCAGCTGAGTCCAATCATGGATGGCTTGGACCTTAACAGGGTCCATCTCGATAGTAGAAGGGGAAAAAATGAACCCCAAAAATGAAACCTTCTGAACACCAAAGAGACACTTTGATCCCTTCACAAACAAAGAATTAGCACGCAGGACCTGAAACACCGTTCTGACCTGCTTCACATGAGACTCCCAATCATCCGAGAAGATCAAAATGTCATCCAAGTACACAATCAGGAATTTATCCAGGTACTCTCGGAAGATGTCATGCATAAAGGACTGAAACACTGATGGAGCATTGGCAAGTCCGAATGGCATTACTAAATACTCAAAATGGCCCTCGGGCGTATTAAATGCAGTTTTCCATTCATCGCCTCGCTTAATACGCACAAGATTATACGCACCACGAAGATCTATCTTGGTGAACCATCTAGCCCCCTTAATCCGAGCAAACAAATCAGATAACAACGGCAAGGGGTACTGAAATTTAACTGTGATCTTATTTAGAAGGCGGTAATCTATACAAGGTCTCAGTGAACCATCCTTCTTGGCTACAAAAAAGAACCCTGCTCCTAATGGCGACAATGACGGGCGAATATGCCCCTTCTCCAAGGACTCCTTCACATAACTCCGCATAGCGGCGTGCTCAGGCACAGATCAATTAAACAGTCGACCTTTTGGGAATTTACTACCAGGAATCAAATCGATAGCACAATCACAATCCCTATGCGGAGGTAGGGTATCAGATTTGGGCTCATCAAATACATCCTGGTAATCAGACAAGAACTCTGGAACCTCAGAAGGGGTGGATGACGAAATAGTCAGAAATGGGACATCACCATGTACCCCCTGACAACCCCAGCTGGACACAGACATGGATTTCCAATCTAATACTGGATTATGGACTTGTAGCCATGGCAACCCCAACACGACCACATCATGCAGATTATGCAACACCAGAAAGCGAATAACCTCCTGATGTGCAGGAGCCATGCACATGGTCAGCTGGGTCCAGTACTGAGGCTTATTCTTGGCCAAAGGCGTAGCATCAATTCCTCTCAATGGAATAGGACACTGCAAGGGCTCCAAGAAAAACCCACAACGCCTAGCATACTCTAAGTCCATCAAATTCAGGGCAGCGCCTGAATCCACAAATGCCATGACAGAATACGATGACAAAGAGCAGATCAAGGTAACGGACAGAAGAAATTTTGACTGTACCGTACCAATGGTGGCAGACCTAGCGAACCGCTTAGTGCGCTTAGGACAATCAGAGATAGCATGAGTGGAATCACCACAGTAGAAACACAGCCCATTCAGATGTCTGTGTTCGTGCTGTTCAACTCTGGTCAAAGTCCTATCGCACTGCACAGGCTCTGGTTTAAGCTCAGGTAATGCCGCCAAATGGTGCACAGATTTACGCTCACGTAAGCGTCGACCGATCTGAATGGCCAAAGACATAGACTCATTCAGACCAGCAGGCATAGGAAATCCCACCATGACATCCTTAAGGGCTTCAGAGAGACCTTTTCTGAAAATAGCTGCGAGCGCACCTTCATTCCATTGAGTGAGTACGGACGACTTTCTAAATTTCTGACAATATACCTCTATCTCATCCTGACTCTGACACAGAGCCAGCAAGTTTTTCTCTCCCTGATCCACTGAATTAGGTTCATCGTACAGCAATCCGAGCACCAGGAAAAACGCATCGATATTACTTAATGCAGGATCTCCTGACGCAAGAGAAAATGCCCAGTCCTGAGGGTTGCCACGCAAAAAAGAAATAATGATCCTAACTTGTTGAACTGGGTCACCAGAGGAGCGAGGTTTCAAAGCCAGAGATAGTTTACAATTATTTATGAAACTCAGAAATTTAGTTCTATCTCCAAAAAACAAATCAGGAATAGGAATTCTCGGTTCTAACATAGAATTCTGAACCACAAAGTCTTGAATATTTTGTACTCTTGCCGTGAGATGATCCACACATGAAGACAGACCTTTAATGTCCATCGCTACACCTGTGTCCTGAACCACCCAAATGTCTAGGGGAAAAAAAAGGCAAAACACAGTGCAGAGAAAAAAAAATGGTCTCAGAACTTCTTTTTTCCCTCTATTGAGAATCATTAGTACTTTGGGCCTCCAGTACTGTTATGATAAGGTAATTCAGTACCACAATGGACATAGAGGTCAGAGCACATACAGTGACCTGACAATAACCCAAAAACATAGAACTAGCTCTGAGACGTGGGAACTCTGCTGACCGCAATCCCTAATCCTCTCCAACCACACTAGAAGCAGCCGTGGATTGCACCTAACGCTCCCTATGCAACTCGGCACAGCCTGAGAAACTAGCTAGCCTGAAGATAGAAAATAAGCCTACCTTGCCTCAGAGAAATACCCCAAAGGAAAAGGCAGCCCCCACATATAATGACTGTGAGTTAAGATGAAAAGACAAACGTAGAGATGAAATAGATTTAGCAAAGTGAGGCCCGACTTTCTGAACAGAGCGAGGATAGGAAAGGTAACTTTGCGGTCAACACAAAACCCTACAAAAACCACGCAAAGGGGGCAAAAAGACCCTCCGCACCGAACTAACGGCACGGAGGTGCACCCTCTGCGTCCCAGAGCTTCCAGCAAGCAGGAAAAAACAAATCAACAAGCTGGACAGAAAAAAACAGCAAACAAAATAGCAAAGCAGAACTTAGCTATGCAGAGCAGCAGGCCACAGGAACGATCCAGGAGGAAACAGGTCCAATACTAGAACATTGACTGGAGGCCAGGATCAAAGCACTAGGTGGAGTTAAATAGAGCAGCACCTAACGAGTTCACCACATCACCTGAGGAAGGAAACTCAGAAGCCGCAGTACCACTTTCCTCCACCAACGGAAGCTCACAGAGAGAATCAGCCGAAGTACCACTTGTGACCACAGGAGGGAGCTCTGCCACAGAATTCACAACAGTATCTGACATTGCAACATTGAAAACAATCCCACGCCACTTTAAGTAATACCATCATTGTAATCCTGTGGGATTTAAAGTAAGGGGGATTGATAGGATTAAGGGAGGAGTCCGAGGGGGGACCTGAATGAAAAACTGGCGCAATTAGAATGCCGCTGGATTAGTCTACTTGGCACTATGACACCAGCAGGCTTAAATGAACAGCTGAGATTCTCTTCATTTTTATAAATTCTTTACTTTGCCTGGACCTTATTTTAATTGTGTGTTTTTTGTATTTTTTGTTTTTAATGTTCCTAGTTTTAATCCGTTATCTTTTTTAGAGCGTTCATTTAACAGCAAAGGATAATATGGGACTTCATCCTTTTCAAAGAAATGGATCAACATCTAGTATGGACTTATTGCATACTTCTGGATCAACTTCTTATTTATAACACATTCACTCTTCACTTCTGAATGATCACCAAGTCAAAATGGATACATCCTATGTGGATTAATGTATTTTGTACATTTTATTTGGATTAATGACTTTGACCTTTTCTGTCCTTTAAATATTTTAAGTATTTTGTACTGTATTTTATTGTGGAATAGGTGTTGTTATTATTATCAATAATATTAATGTTTATAATTTGTATTGTCACCCCATATGCACAACTACACTTTGTTACCTGTACATATGTAATTTGCACTGCTGAATTTGAAGTATGTGATCGGTAGATATCTATTTAGATATTTACCTTTTTTTGCTAGGATACCATATTGTTTTGTTCCTCCCGTTAAGCAGTTTAGGCTGGACGCATGAGCTTTGTAGTCATATGTGTATCGGCACTGCAGATAGCGCTCGATCGTGGGAAATGACATAACTTGGGAATTTCTCTACCCACAGCGCCACTACGAATGCCGAAAGCAGCGTCACGGTAATGATGAGCTCCATGGCGCATGCGCCGCTTTCTTGCCTGCTGCAGAGCGAGACACCTGGAGGTAATCTGATTAATGAACTTGCTCCTATATATTATCAACTAAGCGCACATAGAGACACAGCCCCCCTGAGGAAGCCCACGTGAAAATTTGGGGCTGTTTTCCATTGCACTACGTGAACGCACACAGGCTACTATGAGTGAGATGTTTTTTGTGCATCTACATTTGTATTGGTTTAATTCTATTGCGCAAATATCGATGTGATTGTTCGCATTTACTCTACATATTAGTATTACCAGTAAAAGAATTATTATAACTAACTTCCATTTCACTTGCGGTGTGACAAAGAGTATAATATCAGACATCTTCAAGTTTCAAGCTTCAAGTAAAAGAAAGTAGAACTTTACATGGAAGATCATTTTCTAAGGCTGGTTACTCAATGAATGTTGAGCAGTGAGACAATCCATTGTTACATTTTGTTCTAGGAATTATTTTTTGGACATTTTCTTTCACGCCCGCCCCCCTCTTAATTGTTGTTTTGTTTATTCAATTCAATTCACATTGAAACCACAAAGTGGTCACACAGATGAATTCAGCATAATATTCTTTGGACAGAGAATAGTAAAATTATGTTTTTTTTTTGTTTGTTTTTTAAAGCTGTTCTTCTTACTCCACACATCTCAGGATGTGTTGAGCCAAGATGAAGGCTAGGAAGGACACATTGATTTTATTTGGTTTAAAGTTATCTTTATTTTTGAGGCCACATTTAAAAAAAAATAAATACAAAAGGAAATTCAGCGTTTCTACTATAAATGTTTGATATAGTTAATGTATTTATCAGACATACCTCACCAAATAAAATAGAAAAAGAAAGATTTTTTTCATAAAATGGGGTCTCTTGTAGTCCGAATTTAAGACATCTTACCTGGGGGTGGTGGCAGTGGATCAGGGTCACAGGAGGCATGGTTCCTTCCTCAGATAGTAGGGAGGCGGCAGCCATAGTGAGGCAATGATGCAGTCTCTGGGTGGGAGAAGTGCGTGCCCCATCAAAATAATGCTTATAGGCCTGGTGTCCACGGTGAGGCAGAGTGAAAGCTGCAGGTCTGATGTCAGTGGTGAGGCAGAGCATAGTGCATCACTTTTCTGGAGGACATTATCCTAAAGCTGTGGGCTGTTGTAATCAGCAACTGTGCGGAATGGGATATCGGCCATGGGCTTCAGGGAAATTGCCCCCGGAGGCGGCGCTTGTGCAGATTGAGGTCTTGGCTGGGCCGAGATCCCAGTCTGCGAAGGTGTTACCTCCAGCAGTCTATGGCTTTGGGAAATGACCACTGAGAAAGCATTGAACTCCACTCTTCCTCACCGTTGACACCGGGCTCGCAGAATCACATCTCTTCTGCCACCACCTCTCCTGAGGAAGGGACCCTGCCTCCTGTGATCCCCTTTCACCAATGCCGCAACCCACTCGGTATGCTATATTTGGACTATATATATATATATATATATATATAATCATCTGCATCCAAGTTAAAATATATTAGGCTCAATGGTATTTTTGGAATACGGTACATGCAACCCCTTTAATGTCTCGTTCTGAGATTACAGTATGTTCTTCATGACTGTTTGAAATTATCTGCCAAACAGAGGGTGAACCTTGGCTTACATATAACTAATTAACTAGTTCTTGATACTAGCTTTTTGATGCAAATTAAATCATATTCAAATGTGTTCAAATATAGGTTTACATTTTTTATATATTTTTTGCAATATTAAGCTTTAGCATCTATCTGGAAAATAGTATAGTAAGAGCAAAAAAATGATCATTCTTTCACCTAATCCTGCCAAAAAGTTCTGCGGTTGAAATTTTCATAAATAAATATAATTCAAATGCAAAAAAAATGACAAATGGGGTTATGCTTTTTTACATTTGAGACTATCATTAATCTAAATGAAAAGAAAAATAAGATTGCATGCATAGGCCACTACTCAGCATACGGTGACATTACTTCTTGCTGAATCCTCCATAATTTGTTTAGTAGGAAAGCTGCATTCTACACAATAAAGTCCTATTATTTTGAAACTTGGAACACTGAGATTTAAAGCTATCAACTATTACAGGGTAAACAGGGTTAAGGCCGGAGTGACACCAACTGGAGAAGTTTCTTTGCTCTGTGGGTTCATCCAGCAATAAACTCTAATATACGAAACAGACAGTTACAGCTGTTGGCAATTCAGAGCTGTTATTTCAGATTATAAGTGTATCTTAAACATAACAAATCAGTCAGTTTCTGAGACTATGTTCCCCCTTATGTCATAGGGCATTTAAGCTGCAAACTGCTTTAAGGAAGACAAATCAGCAAAGTGCTATCGAGACACATAAAATGGTTACTGTAAAATAAAGGGGAAAAAACGGTGGAAATAATTTTTCACACCCTGCTTCTGTATATTGACTGCCTAGTTTTTGTTAATAAATAAATTATGACAAGGTGAAATTTGTTGTGTGTTGTTAATCTGAGGTTCAATATAGCAAAATTATGTTCAATCTGTTTTTATTAAAGAAAAACTTTTTCAAATATTGCAAATAAAGAATTAGCAATGAAACGCTTTGCAGTATTACAAAGCAATCTGGTCCCCGATACCAACATGTAATAAAGAAAATGTCTTGTAGAGGAAGAAGCATACAACAGAACAGTTCGGGTAGTGAAAATAACAAAGAGAACTGACTCTAGATTCTTCTACAGTACAGACCAAAAGTTTGGACACACCTTCTGTTTAAAAGATTTTTCTGTATTTTCATGACTATAAAAATTGTACATTCACACTGAAGGCATCAAAACTATGAATTAGCACATGTGGAATTATATACTTAACATAAAAGTGTGAAACAACTGAAAATATGTCTTATATTCTAGGTTCTTCAAAGTAGCCACCTTTTGCTTTGATGACTGCTTTGCACACCCTTGGCATTCTCTTGATGAGCATCAAGAGGTAGTCTCCGGAAATGGTCTTCCAACTATTTTGAAGGCGTTTCCCAGAGATGCTTACACTTGTTGGCTCTTTTTTGCCTTCACTCTGCGGTCCAGCTCCCCCAAACCATCTCGATTGGGTTAAGGTCTGGCATAGCACCCCATCACTCTCCTTCTTCATCAAATTGCCCTTACACAGCCTGGAGGTGTGTTTGGGGTCATTGTCCTGTGGAAAAATAAATGATGGTCCGACTAAACGCAAACCGGATGGAATAGCATGCCGCTGCAAGATGCTGTGGTAGCCATGCTGGTTCAGTATGCCTTCAATTTTGAATAAATCCCCAACAGTGTCACCAGCAAAGCACCCCCACATCATCACACCTCCTCCATGCTTCACGGTGGGAACCAGGCATGTAGAGTCCATCTGTTCACCTTTTGTGCATCACACAAAGACAAGGTGGTTGGAACCAAAGATCATAGTCCAAAGAATAGGTTTAATGGAAAGGGGGGAGAAGGTAGTGGAAAGAAAGAAAGGGGGAGGAAAGAGAAACAAAATGCAAAGGACAGGACAGGACACTCGACTCCAATCCAGGTCGGACAAAAAGAATACTCTGCATTTACTAAAATACATTTTGAAAATCTGAAGATTCCTGGAACAAAATCTAAATTCTCCAAAATGTATCTGAGTGCCCAGAGCTCTCAGCAGAAAGGCCTTTGGCATGGCAAATATTAACCCTTTCTGTGTACCATTCATTTGTGGTAGGTATTTGGGTCAACCGCCAATGATGTGAGAAGTCTGACGTTACACAAATAAGAAGTATATCTTTCTTTTGAGAGCTAAATTAAAAGGCTACAATGAAAAGAATTATCTGAGGATGGTTTACGACTCTACTCCCAGTAACCACATGGTATGCTGAAAATACTTTTTCCCAAAAAAAAAGTTTAATTTTACTGCAATCCATAAGTTGTAGAACATCACACTTTTTCCTTGTTCAAAGCTAGCATGTGTCAGCAACTGAGAGAATAATAACATATAACTTTAACAGGAAATTATACATCTTGTGATAATTTTGTAATTTGTTTTCCTGAGCACTATAAGCAACAGAGAGATAATGAGTGAGTAAAAATCCCTTTTCCTAATCAGATTAAAAAAAATCACCACACCCAGTAGCATTTGAAGACCTGTCCCCCCAGTAGATCTAAGAGGAACTAGTGTTTACAAGCCTATTTAGGCCTTGATATGCCCCAGACAGGTCTAACCAAGGTAGTGCAGAGTTTGTTGAAAAACATGTGAGGGGGAGAAATGGGAGTGGTTAGAAAACTGTATAGGAAACGAGACAGAGTATTAATTTTGATGGTGTTCTTGCTCCCGAACGCTGCCGCATTTTGTTGCTTACTCCCCATTTCATGAATATAAATTTCATATTACCCCATTCCCTTTGATGCTCTGATTATGTGGCCCCATCGTTTAACCTCCGTCTCGCTCACCCGGAAGTGATTTGCTACCCTGGATCACGTGCTGAAGTCACCTGATTTCCTCTTTCCCCGATACCCGGAATTAATTGATGCGTTCCAGGGGATGTACTTCCTCCTGTTAAAATGCAATACTGATTTGCAGCCCAGGCTCTTCAATATGCTGAACCATCTGGTCTGACCACACATCTTGTTCCTAGGGTAACAAACATGCAGGATTGTGAAATATTCATAATTAAGAAAGGCAATGTGCCTCTCTGTCATTGGCCAATGACGATATAAATAGCTTTCCCTCCCAGGCAAACTAATGGAAGCTAATGGAAGAAAAGATGACCAATCCCCCTGGTTATCATACACAAAACATCTGAGGTATGTCTCCAGACTTTGGTTTAAACATTCAGTATGATCATTAAATTGAGGCTGAAACTCCAAAGAAAAGGATTTAGATACAAATTGGATCCCACAATCTGACACCACTGGAGGGAACCCAGTGAAGCTTCACAATCTTGTTGACAAACAACTGAGCCAGCGTGTTAGCATTGGGGAGAGCAGGTAAAGCAATGAAGTGTGCAATTTTTCTGAACCTATCCACCACAACTAAGATAACAGTCTTACAGGAGGAGAAAGGAATATCTGTAATAAAATCCATGGATAAAAGTGTCCATGACCAGTCAGGTGTGGTTAATAGTAGAAGAGCCCAAGACGGTCGAGTATGCAGGGTCTTAAAACATGCACATTCATTAAAGGAAGATCAGTAGTGTAGCTACCGGGGGGGCAGAGGGGGCGGTCGCATGGGCCATGCGCTCTGAAGGGGCCCACCCGGAGCGACGCTACTGTAACTGTATTGGCGTGCACAACACGCTGATACAGCTACATTCTGTGGCAGAGCAGGGAGAATCGATCTCCCCGCTCTGCCACCCAGCCAATATGGGGCCCCTGAATAGGTGGTGGGGGGCATGGTGCCAGCAATGGGCCCCCATCCGGTCATCGCAGGTTCAACTGTATCGGCTAGATGCCTATGCCACCATTTTCAATGTGGCAACTTTTTGTATTCTGTATTTAAATAAATTTGGCACAAAACCTTCCTTTTTTTGCAACATACCAGAATTGAGTGTGCGGTATATTTCTATACTTGATATACCACTAACTGGATTGATGAAAGAAAGAGCATTGCACTCCCTCTCCCATCATCCCCTTCTCAGTGTCTGATGTCACGGATGCTGACACTGACAGGGGGTCTCGATGACGTCACTATTCGGTGCCCGTTGTTTGGAGATGTGTGCTCAGACCAGAGGAGGAATGAGGAGAAGAGAGGTGAGTATTGTATTTTTTAGGGGGGTGCATTATACTATAGAGGCTGCCTATGGGAGTGCATTATATTAGGGGTTGCATTATACTATAGAGGCTGCCTATGGGGTGCATTATATTAGTGGTTGTTTTTGTACTATATAGGCTGCTTATGGGGGTGCATTATATTAGGTGCTGCATTATACTATAGAGGATGCCTATGGAGTGCATTATATTAGGGGCTACATTATACTATAGAGGCTGCCTATGGGGTGCATTATATTAGGGGCTACATTATACTATAGAGGCTGCCAATGGGAGTGCATTAAACTAGTGGCTGCATTACACTAGAGAGTCTGCCTATAGGGTGTGCATTATACTGTATAGAGTCTGCTATGGGAAATGCTTTATACAATAGAGTCTGCCTATGGGGAGTCCATTATACTATAGAGTCTGCCAATAGGGGGTGCATTATACTATATAAAGTCTGCTTATGGGGAGTGCATTATACTATATTGAAGTCTATGGGGTGTGCATTATACTATATAGATGCCTACGGAGAGTGCAATATACTATATTGAGGATTGTCTGGTGCATTATACTATATGGAGGCTATCTAGGGGGTTTTGGAGCTATCAAACAGTTTAGGGGAAAGGATATATACAGTGAGGTAGCCTTAGACTGTTTAAGAGAGCATCATATTGTGTATATTGGAGCTTTAAAGGGAGAAGACTAGGGACAATATTAATTGTAAAGTGGGCACTTATTGTTATAGGGGAACTCAGGTTACTGTGATTGTCAAATGGGCAAACAGGGTATTATTACTTTCTAAGTTACAAAATGTGGGCATTGTTTTCTAGGGCACTTGCACACGACAATACTATATTCTATAGGCTTGTTTTACCATCTAAAGGTCACAGAGAACCACACAGCAGCTGCAGAAATAGGGACACATATGACAAAGGATCAGTATTGGGGTATTGGGTACAGCAATGGGGACATATATGGCAGCAGTGGCTCAGCATTGGGGTATCAGTAGAAGTTTGTGCAGGATGGGAATAGTTTCATTGAGGAAAGTGACAAAAATATGAAAAGTGAAATGTGTCTTTGTTGTAATTTCTTCAGACGAGTCGTGGCTGGAAGAAGTTGTCATGTTGGTCTGGGCCAGATGGAAAAGACGGGAAAAGTGAACAAATCCATCAGAAAGAACATCAGCGTTAAGTCATTATTTGTAACTGTGCTGTGATCTCTTATATGTTCTTTAGTACTGGTATTTACCACTGACCATATGGCGGTAATATCAATATTGATCTTTATATAGAGATTATTTTTAGTAACAGCACAGTCATCTACGGAGGTTCTCCCCCACTATTAGGGTGTCACCCAGTTGTTATCAAGGTTAGGGGCCCACTCAGAAGTTTCACCCCTTGAACCAAAACCCTAGCTTCGCCTCCTACAAAGTCCGTACCTTTCTTTGTCATGTCAGTGAGGGGTTTGACAATTGATGAGAAGAATTTGATAAACTTACCATACTAGTTAGCAAACCCCAAAAAGCATTGCAACGCTTTCAGATTTTCTGGTGGATCCATTCCAGAACTGCATGGACCTTATCAGGCCAGACAGATTGTATACTCTGGTTTTGGGTAATTTCGCTCCAGTGAGTAGGTTTATGGGGCAATCATACACTCAGTGGGGAGGAAGATCCTGGCACCACTTTTCAGACAACACATAAAAAAATAAGGTGGCAAAGAGGGTAAGGTTTTAATGGAAACAGTAGAAATTATGGTACCTAGGGAATCATTCTTGCAGAAATCACTCCATTTGACTATTTCTCTGGACTGCCAGTTAATAACCACATTATGGATAGATAGCCAGGGAAGGCCTAACACAATAGGAGTAGGAAAATCTTTCAAGATATAGCAAGATATAACAAGAAAGGAGCTCCCAGTGAGAAGCCTCTATGCACTTAATGACAGCAAACCACAGAACACTTCTCCAACAACTCTACTTCCACCACGTAGCTTTAGTAAACAGCACAAGACAAAGCTTCCATCAGCATGGACAAGAAGGTCTGACCATTTTAAAAAGGAAAAGGTAATGACCAGATCAAAAGCAGCTGAAATGGAGCTGCTGGTTTCTGACCAGCGTACAACAGGTCATCATTACCTTTTCAGCACTAGAAGAAACTAAATCCATTTAAGATGGGACACAAATCACACCATATGTAAAGAAGACCTGTGATTCATTACCTGACATGACCATCTAACTCCTGATCTCCCAGGGGGATGTGACACTCTCGTGACAGACGCATATCATAGACACCAATTCAATGGTCACAAATATGTTCCTATGGGGGGGGGCGTGATTTGCAGGGGACAGGAGCAGACATGACTTTACAGATCTCCTGAATAATCCCCTATATTGAGCTACTTTTGGCTCCCAAAAAATGGAACTTATAGATCTGTAGTCTTGGAAAACCTTTGGTCCTTATCTACAACAAATACAATAAATAATATAATGGATATTACAAGGACAACAATCACTACAGCTTCTCAGCCTGTAACAAGGCCTCCAATCAAGATGGCTGCCACACAGGCAAACATGAAAGGAAAGTCCTTCAGGGTCTCTGTCACCCATGGAACAGAAAGAGCTGAAGCCAAGAAGTTTCCGGTAAAAGATGTGAGAAAAGTCCCTTATGCTCCGGTGTTGGGAAGGACCTCAGATATTCCCCCAGACAACCGAGATTTAAGACAGTAAAGTACCAATGGCTGTGCTGAATTGTTGTCAGCTGATGTGGAGGTGAGATGCCGGACGAAATCAGCACTGCCACCAGCGAAGAACCTTGCACTCCCCGTGGCACTGTAACCTGCTGAAAAGGAGGGGAAGAAGAGCCGGGAGTTTGAGGTGAGATCGGGAGCCATGACACTGTGGAAGGAAGGACCTCAGGACTTGTCCCTTACCTTAACACCAGGCAAGTCCTTCAGGACCGACTCAGTCTGGTGGGGGCTGGGAAGCGAGGCCCGATGCAGCCCAGTGATTCCCCCACCGGCCACTTGAGATGTCACGGCATGCAGAGCAGCTGATGCAGCAGCGGTTTGTGACGTCATGGCATGCAGAGCAGCTGATGCAGCAGCGGTGAGGGAGGAGCGAGTCCTGCCGCTGTGTGGTGTTCAGCTGTATTGTGAAGCGGCGAATGGTACACCGCCACTACTATATAGCACCACTCAGCCTCTGATTGCTTCAGAGAGGTGTGCTACCTCTAATCCTTCATATAATTGCCGAAAAATCACAGGGGAAATTGACAATAACCTCAACAATAAGAGGCAATCATGCAGAGCTACACTAGAGAAGGTGAAGAGGCTGATGCCGTGACAGTTAGGGAGGAGGGAGTTTTGCCACTACAAAGTGGTGAAATAGCGATTGGAACACCGCTACAGTTATATAATGCCTCACAACCTCTTCCTACATTGAGGAGAGGTGCCACCCTTAAACCTTCTTTTGATACCCCAAAAATCATGGGGGAAACTCATGAAAACCCTGACAACAAGGGGCAACTATGTAGAAGCCCATCTGTTAAAGGAGTTTTATCAACAAATTGGAATGGCTGTGACTAGTCATCTGACACATCAGAAAGTGACCCCTTTAAACAAATACGGTCACAACAAAAACCTATACAATAAAAAACCAGGCTTCTTTATATTAAAAGCTTTGAAGGAATAATCCAAAAAAAACCTTCCTAATTTGACCTCTACTATGGAACCAGCTGACAAAAACAATAGCGACACAGTAGATCAAAAGGAACAGCTGGATGTAAACCATGATACAGATAATTCTTCTAATTCATCAGAGGGGCTAGAAAGTGTCCACTCAGAAGAATTTACCAACATGATGGACACCTCTGACTATGGGGACAGCGACTGCACTAATTTTACAGATTCTGCCAAAAATTAATCCCAACATTCCTCCTCAGAGAGTTCTACTGAATACGAGACTTATGAGCCCAAAGGAAAATTCCTATTCCAACCAAATAAAATTAACTTGGGTTAAGAGAAATCGGATGCAGGGCCTGAGGACCATATCACTAATGTTTCTTTAATAGATAACATACCAGGATGACTACCCATCTGAGAGCTTTATAATCAATATCTGCAGAGCCTTTTTAACATCGGCAAACATCTTGGAAAAGGGTACTAATACACGTGGATACGAATCTAAAATACAGTATAATCAAATACAGTAAAAGCCTCTGAATCTTTTAACAAAAAGCTATTTAAAGATACACTACATTTTATAGTTAAAGACTAACTTAAATTCTACCAAGGCCATTGATGCCCCCTTCAAGACTCAAAAATAACAGACTCTAGACAAAAACTACCGGATCTCGCCCTCTATCCATGCTCATAGTCCACACATACTCTCGGACTCTCTGGAAAGGATCCAAAAAGACATCACCTTTTTTAGAGACTGCTTGGCTAATAATGAATGAATAATGAAGACTTCAAAAGGAAAAATAACATAAAAATCAGAGGAATACCGGAGTCGGTCCAGCCCTCACAGTTAAAAAATTATATTTCTTCAATGATCTCTCACTTATTACCCAAAAACAAAGGAAAAAATCTGATCGAGAAGGTTCTCAGAATCTAAAGGCCACTCTATCTCCCTAAAAACATTGCTCGAGACGTCATTGTGTCCCTCTATCCTACAGGGGTAAAGAACAATCTCCGTATACTCACAAGAGACTCAAAACACCTTCCATCTCCGTACAGCAACTTATCTTTTTTCAAGGACTTGTTTAAAGATACCCTACGAAAGCGAAAATCATTCTTTCAAACCATTCGGGAACTTCTAAACGCTGGAATACCCTACCAATGGACAAAGACTTCCAATCTATAAGTGAAATTCGCTTCAAAATTGTTCACTATCTCAACTCCCGAGGAAGGAATGAACTTTCTGAAAAGAACAGGATTGACATCTTCTGCTGTTTCTTCCGATAACTTCTCTCTGTGTTCATCAAATATACATCCTACTTGAAAAGACCTTTATTCCACTTGTTATTTTACTAAAAAGAACCCAACATTGCCCTCCAGCCAGTCTTAGGGTCACCTTAAGGTGTTCCCAGACTTGACAGGGTCTCATACTTTACATAATATATACTGACTTTTATTTTCAGATGCTGATATTGAGCAACATTTAATTTGATGTCATACGCAATTGTATACATGTATTGTTTGAGTTTTTATTTCAGGTGCTGATATTAAGCGACAGTTGTGCTGTGTAAACCTACGGGAATGTCTGTATGTATACCTGTCCTCTTTTATCCCTTTTCCCCATGTTATATGTTTTATTTTCCTTTTTTCCCCTCTACCTACCCCTCTTTTGATACGGTGCCACCTTTCTGATGATTTTTTAATCACAGACCTGAGACAGGGACAAGGGGGCATCCTCTACGGCTTTAAGCATATTAACAGACGCAAATTCTTTACTGTAAGAGCAGTGAGACTATGGACCTCTCTGCCGTATAATGTTGTAATGAGTGATTCATTACTTACATTTAAGAGGGGACTGGATGCCTTTCTTGAAAAGTATAATGTTACAGGTTATATATTAGATTCCTTGATAGGGCGTTGATCCAGGGAACTAGTCTGATTGCCGTATGTGGAGGCGGGAAGGAATTTTTTCCCCAATGTGGAGCTTACTTTTTGCCACATGGTTTTTTTTTGCCTTCCTCTGGATCAACATGTTAGGCCATGTTAGCTTAGGCTATGGGTTGAACTAGATGGACTTAAAGTCTTCCTTCAACCTTAATAACTATGTTACTATGTTACATTGGTACCTTGCTTTCCCTTACTCTTTACCCTTCCCCGTTATAAAATGTATAAAAACAATAAAAATTATTGGAAAAACAAATATGTTCCTGTAATTAGTCAATAAGAATTAGGAATAATCTTTGGATCATGTCAATCTAACTATCTTAAAAATTTCCCACACCATATGGTGCTATTGATTTTTCAACAAAGTCAAGAGTGAAGAAGACATTCACAAGAAAATATTCAGGAAAAATCACAGAAAGAAAACTATTTTCTCTATTCTAGAAACATCATTATGCACTACTTAATTATATAGTTATTAGCTGATCAGTGCTAATTTCTTTTTGACATACTGCTCAATTTTTACTTTAGTCTTCTTCACGGACTGTCTAGTCTTCGTGTCCTAAAGGTGGTCTCATAGAGAGGCATGTAATCCAAGACATTTATCAACAGTCTATATTGAAAAAAATACTGCATATACATGATTTGTATTTGCCCATGCTCAGTGATTCTGGATGGTGGGTGTTAATGAATGTGACAAGTTATAGTAGGTGTCCTCTAACAGAGGCCATGTTCATTACAGGAGCACTGTGCAGTCTAAATAGAAGAGCATGCTAACAGGGAGGTGATTCTTCATAGAAAAAGATAAGCACTGATCTGCTAATAACTATATATTAGTGACACATAAATGGCCAATCCATGGCCAAACCCTTTAATCATGAAAATGATAAGTATATTTAATGCTGAAAGCAGTGACCTGAAGAATTTGTATTGAATATTTTAAGATAGTATCTCCTTAATTTGTTTCTTTCTCTGAAATGTGAAATGTCCCCTTTGCTATTTCACCAACAATTGGTCTTTGACATTGAATACTAATTAAAAAATGTAACTTTCACATCTACCAGAGGCAATCATGTGCCAGCCTGCATGCGATTGTATCTATCTTAGAGGTTTTATTACCTGTCTCTTTAATGCTAGCTTTTAAAGGCTGATTATCATTTAGCTTCAGACAGCTTGGCATGTTTAAATAATTAGTTTTAGTACTGCTTAACTTGACAAACAGAGAGATTCCCTTGATACCTTGTATTTAAATTGAACAGTTAGTCAAAATAAAAAAATACAATGTATAGAGGATAGCAGAATTTAGCTATAGGGAAGAGACAAGAAAAGCTGGGAATTAAATCTCTTCTAGGTTTCAGAAAAGAAAACATTTCTAACAGGTCTAATGCTAAAGGTGTCAAATACAGATCAAGTTGCAGATTGTGCCCCACTAGTCTCCTACTTTGTCCCTGAAACATTTAAAGGGAAACAGTCACCCCCAAAATGGAAGTTGAGCTAAGCCCACCAGCATCAGGGGCTTATCTACAGCATTCTGGAATGCTCTAGATAAGCCCCCAATGTATCCTGAAAGATGAGAAAAAGAGGTTAGATTATACTCACTTGGACAGGCAGTCCAATCAGATGGGCGTTGCGGTCTGGGGCCTCCCATCTTCTTACGATCACGTCCTCTTCTTGTCTTCACGCTGCAGCTCCGACGCAGGTGTACTTTGTCTGCCCTGTCGAGGGCAGAGCAAAGTACTGCAGTGCGCAGGCGTCAGGAAAAGTCAGAGAGGCCCGGTGCCTGCGCACTGCAGTACTTTGCTCTGTCCTCAACAGGGCAGACAAAGTACGCCTGCGCCGGAGCCGCAACATGAAGACAAGAAGAGGACGTCATCCTATTAATATGGGAGGTGTTGTGAATTCTGTGGTCAAGCTCCCTCCTGTGGTCATGAGTGGTACTTCGGCTGGTTCTGTCTATGAGCTTCCTCTGGTGGATGTGAGTGGGGCTGCGGCTTCTGAGTTTCCTTCCTCAGGTGACGAGGTTAAGTCGTTAGGTGCTGCTCTATTTAACTCCACCTAGTTCTTTGTTCCTGGCCTCCAGTCAATGTTCCAGTATTGGTCTTGCTCTTTCCTGGATCGTTCTTGTGGCCTGTCTGCCCTGCATAAGCTAAGTTTTGCTTGTGTTACTTTTGTTTGCTATATTTTCTGTCCAGCTTGCTATATTGGTTTTTCTTGCTTGCTGGAAGCTCTGAGACGCAGAGGGAGCACCTCCGTACCGTTAGTCGGTGCGGAGGGTCTTTTTGCCCCCTCTGCGTGGTTGTTTGTAGGTTTTTGTGCTGACCGCAAAGCTATCTTTCCTATCCTCGGTCTATTCAGTAAGTCGGGTCTCACTTTGCTAAAATCTATTTCATCTCTGTGTTTGTATTTTCATCTTAACTCACAGTCATTATATGTGGGGGGCTGCCTTTTCCTTTGGGGAATTTCTCTGAGGCAAGGTAGGCTTATTTTTCTATCTTCAGGGCTAGCTAGTTTCTCAGGCTGTGCCCGAGGCGCCTAGGTCTGGTCAGGAGCGCTCCACGGCTACCTCTAGTGTGGTATGATAGGATTAGGGATTGCGGTCAGCAGAGTTCCCACGTCTCAGAGCTCGTCCTATGTTAGTAACTATAAGGTCACTTGTGTGCTCTTAACCACTAGGTCCATTGTGGTTCTGAATCACCTGTTCATAACAGGGAGGCCCCAGACTGGACCGTGACTCCCATTTGACTGGACTGCAGCGGGACCACCCCTCGGTGAGTATAATATAACCTCTTTTTCTCATCTTTCAGGATACATCGGGGGCTTATCTACAGCATTCCAGAATGCTGTAGATAAGCCCCTGATGCTGGTGGGCTTTGCTCAACTTCCATTTTGGGGGTGACAGGTTCCCTTTAATTTGAAGTTAAACATGATGTCAACACCTAAGATTTAAGAAATGTAATCATGATACAGTGGGTGAATAAGTATTTGATCCCTTGCTGATTTTGTAACTCTGCACACTGACAGACATGAACAGTCTATAATTTTATGAGTAGGTTAATTTAAACATTAAGAGATAGAATATCAAAAATAGAATCCAGACAATCACATTCTATAAATTATATAAATGTATTTGTATTTTCATTGAGAAATAAGTATTTGATTCCTTTGGCAAACAAGACTTAATACTTGGTAGCAAAACTCTTGATGGCAATCATAGCAGTCAGATGTTTCTTATAGTTGGTGATGAGGTTTGCGCACATGTCAGGAGGAATTTTGGCCCACTCCTCTTTGCAGATCATCTCTAAATCATTAAGATTTTGAGGCTGTCGCTTGGCAACTCAGAGTTTCAATTCTCTCCATAAGTTTCATATGGGATTAAGGTCTGGAGACTGGCTAGGCCTATATATGACTTTAATGTTATTTTTGAGCCATTCTTTTGTTGCCTTGGCTGCATGTTTTGTGTCATTGTCTTGCTGGAAGACCCAGCCATGACCCATTTTTAATGACCTGGCGAGGGGTAGGAGTTTGTCACTCAGGATTTTATGGTACATGGCTCCATCATTCTCTCATTGATGAAGTGAAGCAGTCATGTGCGCTTAGCAGAGAAACAAGCACAAAATAAAATGTTTCCACCTCCATGCTTGACAGTGGGGACGGTGTCCTTGGGGTCATAGGCAGCATTTCTCTTCCTCCAAACACAACGAGTTGAGATAATGCCAGAGAGCTCAATTTTTGTCTCATCTGACCACAGCACCTTCTCCCAATCCCTTACAGAATTATCCACGTGTTCATTGGCAAACTTCAGATGGGCCTGCACATGTGCCTTCTTGAGCAGGGGGACCTTGCGTGCACTGCTGGATTTTAAACATTTATGGCGTAATGTGTTACCAATGGTTTTCTTGGTGACTGTGGTCCCAGCTGCCTTGAGATCATTAACAAGTTCCTCCTGTGTAGTTTTAGGCTGATCTCTCAACTTCATCATGATCAAGGATACCCCAGGAGGTGAGATTTTGCATGGTGACCCAGATCAATGTCGATTGACAGTCATTTTGTATTTCTTCCATTTTCTTACTATTGCACCAACAGTTGTCTCCTTCTCACCCAGTGTCTTACTTGTGGTTTTGTAGCCCATTCCAGCTTTGTGCAGGTGTTTGATCTTGTCCCTGACATCCTTATAAAGCTCTTTGATCTTGCCCATGTTGTAGACGTTAGAGTCTGACTGATTAATTGAGTCTGTGGACAGGAGTCTTTTAATAAGGGAACTATGTAAGACAGCTGTCTTTAATGCTGGAAGCGAGTTGATTAGGAGCATCTAACTTGTCTGTAGGAACCCAAACTCTTAATAGTTGGTAGGGGATCAAATACTTATTTCTCACTGCAAAAATCAAATTTATATAATTTATACAATATGATTTTCTGGATTTTATTTTTAATATTCTATTATAATGCTAAAATTAACCTGCCCTTAAAATTATAGACTGCTCATGTCTTTGTCAGTGGAACTTTGTCAGTGAACTTACAAAATGAGCAAGAGATCAAATACTTATTTCCCCCATTGTATGTATTCCCTTGCACTGATGAGTAGGTGTATGACATGACAATACTGACATGGTTATGATGTTGTGATTTCACAAAATGCGTCATGATGTCATAGGCTTACTGGAGCCCAAGGGCAGAGTGAAAAAGGTACACAAGGACATGGAGTGTTGTAGAGAAGAAGTCAGACAGAGTTTATGGAGCACTGTTTGGGATGTATGGTGGATGTACAGGTGAACCTCTACAGGTTGCATGAGTCAAATTTTAAAAAAAAACGGATTCAAGAGAATCTAATGATTTTTTTGTAAAATTTGAGTCAAAATCAATTTAGCCTGAAATTACTTGCTCATCTCTAGTTATGACTAATCTCTTCTTTAACCCCTTTCCGACACTGGGAGTAATAATATGCCGATGTCGGACACCCTCCCTTTGATGTGGACTCCGGCGGTTAGCACACATCTTTTCCATCACATGTCAGCTGTTTTTAATTAAATGCAATAACGGACGGTAAAAGATTGCATATGCACCAAAATTGTATCTTTAAAAATGTCAACTCAGTAAGTAAAAATTAAGCCCTCATCCAACCCAAGACAATGAAAAATTGAGATGCTATGGGTATTGGAAAATGCCACATTTCTTTTAAAGCAAACTATGGAATTTTTTCAATGAAAAAGAACCTAGACATTTTTTATGTCTGTGAACTCGTAAAGACCTGGAGAATACTAATGGCAGGTCAGTTTTTGTATTTAGTGAACATAGTAAAAAAGCAAAAAGGAAAACAATTGTGGAATTGCACTTTTTTTGCAACTTCACTGCACTTGGATGTTTTTCCCATTTTCCAGTACACGATATGTTAAAACCAATGGAGTCTTTCAAAAGTACAACTCGTCCCGCAAAAAAGCAAGCCCTCGCATGCCCATATTGACCGAAATATAAAAAAGTTATGGCTCTGTGAAGAAGGGGAGCAGAAAACGAAAATGCAAAAACAAAAATACCTCCGGTCATGAAGGGGTTAATTAGATTAGCAAGTATTTTTGTAGCATGTTAGAATGCTATGGCCGGTGATTGGGGTTGCTTGATCTTTGGGTCATGTCAACAAAGGGATTAACGTTTCTTTAGCTAGGAGGTATTTGAGCAATCAAAGATTTTCTGTAAATAAAATTATAAAACATTTTTCAACAAAGTTAAAAAAAAATCTATGCAAACATTAAAATATGGTTTGTTTTGGCAAAACTTTCTCTAAAAACACTTAATTGGTATTGTTGCCTCTGTAATGATGCAGAGTATACACATATTTCTTTGCTTTTTCTGTGTGATGCGTGACATAAAAAAAAACTAAAAGAATACCGGGATTCAAGAAGTATCGTTTCTTCTTGCGGAGAGTGACATGTTAAGCATCTTGAGGTGAGGAGACTTAAAGCCACAATGCTCCTCTGGGAAATATGCAAATTGTCTCTTCAGAGAGGAAGAGGACTAGAACTCTAGTGCCACTTTTTGGAAGTAGCAATCCTAACAGTCAATGTCGACTCTTTAACGAGCCTTGTCACATGATTTAGGATAAGAGCCAAACCAGATCTCAATTTGCAGACACTTTGTTTTGGGGTACTGCCCCTCGTCAGTGCAAAGTGGAGATCTGGTTTGGCCGATTGAGAGGCATCTGATCAGGATCCAAGATATATCGTTTCTACTTGCTATTGAAAACAGCTGACATGCTGCGGCTTTGAAGTGGGTTCACCACCGGACCCACCTCAGAGCGGGGGATACTGCCAGCTGACGCACTATTATGTCAGCTGGCAGAAAGGGGTTAAAGGGGTTTTTCCACGAACAAAAGTTAATATTAATCAATAGATCTTTGAATAATAATAAGTTACCCATTTGGATTTGTTTAAAAAATGGTCCTGTGCTGAGATAATGTTATAAATGTGCCCCTGCTATGTCCTGTATAACGCCTGTGTCTTACCGTACATTGTCTGATGATACCTCAGCTCCTGGACTGGTGTGGGCAGAATATATATACATATATATATATATATATATAGAGAGAGAGAGAGAGAGACATTATAGCATGGGATCACACAGGATTCTTTCTTTGAGGTAAAACATGTAAAAACAGGTAGTGATATGTTTTACCTCACAAAGAGAATCAGCTGTGATCCCCTGCTGTAATGTCTGTATATTCTCTTTTACTTCCTCCACTGCCCAGGAGCTGCGATATGATCAGACCATGTTACTGTACAGTCAGACACAGACATTACACAGTACACAGCAGGGGCACATTTAGAAAATTATCTCAGGACAGGAACATTGTATTTAAACACATCCAATTGAGGAAATTATTATTACTCCAAGATTTATTGATTAAAATGAACATTTATTCTTGGGAAAACCCTTTTAGCTCCTTCTGTTTACCCATGAATTCTGACCAATTTCCCTGTCCCTGCTGAAGAAAAGCATCCCCACAGCATGATACTGCCGTCATCATGTTTGAGGCTATGTGCACACATTGTAGATTTAGATGTGGATCCGCAGAGTTTTTGGCTGCACGGATTTGCATCAAATCCGCAGTGTAATGTGTAGCCAATGTTAATCTATGGGAAATGGAGATTTGTTGTGCACATGCTGTGGAAAAATCCATGCCGAAATGGAAAAAATATCTGCGGATTTGCTGCAGATGTGGGTGCTAGAAACGCTGTAGATAGGTAGGAGGGAAGTGTGTGGGCGGAGTGTGGGCAGAGCTATGTGTGTGCATGTGTGTGCGAGGGTCTGTGTCTATGTGTGTGTTTTGTTGTCTGCGTGATTCTGTGTCTGCATGTGTGGCTGTGTGTGTGTGCGGGGCTGTGTGAGTCTGCGCGTATGTGTGTGTGCCGGTGCCTGCGTGAATCTGTGTCTGCATGTGGGGCTGTGTGTGTGTGCGGGGCTGTGTGAGTCTGCCTGTATGTGTTGTGATGCAGTGACTCCTGTTACAGGTAGGAGGCACTGCATGGTCTCCCCAGAATACGCATGGAGGCGTATTGATGCCATAGGAATCCATGGCAGTTGCAGGCATAACTATGGTAATGAGACAAAGTCCGGAATTCTTGTGAATGGCTGGTATGTGCGTCGCAGAGGAGGATACTCTGCACTATCAGGTTGTTCTGGGACCTGTAGTCCTACAACTAATTGTGCTGTTTTAGAGGGAGGCTGGCAGGGCTAGTTCTGAGAGCTGGGCAGTTCGAACTAGCCACACACACACGGGAGTGGTTACAGCTTGATAATGTGACCAGGGTGTGGGGGACATGTTCCTGTGTATGGACCTGAATGGACCTGAATGGATCTTAGGTCCTGTAAAAGTAAAGGCCTGGGTGTTGGGAGGTCTAGAGTGGGGACCAGATCCCTGAATATCACCTGGTGAGGCCGTGATCCTGAGTGGCCTGGGTGTTGGGGGGTCCAGAGTGGGGACCGGATCCCTGAATAGCACGCGGTGAGGCTGTGATCCTGAGTGGCCTCTGTGTTGGGAGGTCCTGGGAATAGGACCGGATCCCTGAAGAGCACAAGGTGAGGCCAAGGATTGCAGAGCCGGAGACGGCTACTGTGTTGGGGAAGCTACCGTCCTTTGGTGGGTCTGGACTGACCGAGGTGTGCCTGCCAGGCAAGTTGGTGATCCCCGTCAGGCAGCTTTCCCAGGGAGAGAGGACTGACAAGGAGTCAGCAGGTGGAGCAGGAGCTTCCGTAATGTACCTCCACAGACTGTTGGTGCACATTGTGTGCTATGAACTAATGAACTGTGTGGCATGTGGTCACCCATGGCAACTGGACAAAGTAAGGTTTACTGTTTGCGAGATTATGCCGTATACTATGAAGTTGTAAGGACTATGTGAGATCTGTGATGTGTAACATGGCCTACAGTGGTTTATGCTGAGGGTATAATAAATCACATGGACTGTTTATATGAAAAACTGTACCTGTCCATGTTCATCCTGAGGACAAGTGAGTATTTCCCAACCCGTCAGTGAGTGCTATCTCACATATGGTGCTAGACTGCGGGCAACGGTCCAGGAAGCACGTGTGGAGGTAATTGGTTTGGTTCGGAGGGGGCCACAAAGATTTTAAGTGTCTGGTTGTAACTCAGCAGGGTTACTGTTATGTTTGCTAATGACAGGTGTTATGAAGGCAATCCAGAAACACAGTGTGCATAGCGATCAGAGCGCACACAGTGATCTGACAAATACCCAAAAATACAAGAACGAGCTCTGAGACGTGGAAACTCTGTAGACTGCACACCTGATCCTATCCTAAACACAACTAAAAGCGGCTGTGGATTGCGCCTAACAACTACCTAGGCAACTCGGCACAGCCTAAGAAACTAGCTAGCCTGAAGATAGAAAAATAGGCCTGACTTGCCCCAGAGAAATTCCCCAAAGGAAAAGGCAGCCCCCCACATATAATGACTGTGAGTAAGATGAAAAGACAAAACGTAGGGATGAAATAGATTCAGCAAAGTGGGGCCCGATATTCTAGGACAGAGCGAGGACAGTAAAGCGAACTTTGCAGTCTACAAAAAACCCTAAAGCAAAACCACGCAAAGGGGGCAAAAAAAAACCACCGTGCTGAACTAACGGCACGGCGGTACACCCTTTGCGTCTCAGAGCTTCCAGCAAAACAAAAGACAAGCTGGACAGAAAAAAAGCAACAAAAAAAGCAAAAAGCACTTAGCTATACAGAGCAGCAGGTCACAGGAACAATCAGGAGAAGCTCAGATCCAACACTGAAACATTGACAAGGAGCAAGGATAGCAGCATCAGGCGGAGTTAAGTAATGAAGCAGTTAACGAGCTCACCAGAACACCTGAGGGAGGAAGCTCAGAAGCTGCAGTACCACTTGTGACCACAGGAGTGAATTCAGCCACAGAATTCACAACAGTACCCCCCCCTTGAGGAGGGGTCACCGAACCCTCACCAGAGCCCCCAGGCCGACCAGGATGAGCCGCATGAAAGGCACGAACAAGATCGGAAGCATGAACATCAGAGGCAAAAACCCAGGAATTATCTTCCTGAGCATAACCCTTCCATTTAACCAGATACTGGAGTTTCCGTCTAGAAACACGAGAATCCAAAATCTTCTCCACAATATACTCCAATTCCCCCTCCACCAAAACCGGGGCAGGAGGCTCAACAGATGGAACCATAGGTGCCACGTATCTCCGCAACAACGACCTATGGAATACATTATGTATGGAAAAGGAGTCTGGGAGGGTCAAACGAAAAGACACAGGATTGAGAACCTCAGAAATCCTATACGGACCAATAAAACGAGGTTTAAATTTAGGAGAGGAAACCTTCATAGGAATATGACGAGAAGATAACCAAACCAGATCCCCAACACGAAGTCGGGGACCCACACGGCGTCTGCGATTAGCGAAAAGTTGAGCTTTCTCCTGGGACAAGATCAAATTGTCCACTACCTGAGTCCAGATCTGCTGCAACCTATCCACCACAGAATCCACACCAGGACAGTCCGAAGACTCAACCTGTCCTGAAGAGAAACGAGGATGGAACCCAGAATTGCAAAAAAATGGAGAAACCAAGGTAGCCGAGCTGGCCCGATTATTAAGGGCGAACTCAGCCAACGGCAAAAAGGACACCCAATCATCCTGGTCTGCAGAAACAAAACATCTCAGATATGTTTCCAAGGTCTGATTGGTTCGTTCGGTCTGGCCATTAGTCTGAGGATGGAAAGCCGAGGAAAAGGATAGGTCAATGCCCATCCTACCACAAAAGGCTCGCCAAAACCTTGAAACAAACTGGGAACCTCTGTCAGAAACAATATTCTCAGGAATGCCATGCAACCGAACCACATGCTGAAAGAACAACGGTACCAAATCAGAGGAGGAAGGCAATTTAGCCAAGGGCACCAGATGGACCATTTTAGAAAAGCGATCACAGACCACCCAAATGACTGACATCTTTTGAGAAACGGGAAGGTCAGAAATGAAATCCATCGAAATATGTGTCCAAGGCCTCTTTGGGACCGGCAAGGGCAAAAGCAACCCACTGGCACGAGAACAGCAGGGCTTAGCCCTAGCACAAATCCCACAGGACTGCACAAAAGTACGTACATCCCGTGACAGAGATGGCCACCAGAAGGATCTAGCCACTAACTCTCTGGTACCAAAGATTCCAGGATGACCAGCCAACACCGAACAATGAAGTTCAGAGATAAGTTTATTAGTCCACCTATCAGGGACGAACAGTTTCTCTGCTGGACAACGATCAGGTTTATTCGCCTGAAATTTTTGCAGCACCCGCCGCAAATCAGGGGAGATGGCAGACACAATGACTCCTTCCTTGAGGATACCCGCTGGCTCAGATAAACCCTGAGAGTCGGGCACAAAACTCCTAGACAGAGCATCCGCCTTCACATTTTTAGAGCCCGGAAGGAACGAAATCACAAAGTCGAAGCGGGCAAAAAATAACGACCAACGGGCCTGTCTAGGATTCAAGCGCTTGGCAGACTCGAGATAAGTCAAGTTCTTATGATCAGTCAATACCACCACGCGATGCTTAGCTCCTTCAAGCCAATGATGCCACTCCTCGAATGCCCACTTCATGGCCAGCAACTCTCGATTGCCCACATCATAATTACGCTCAGCGGGCGAAAACTTCCTGGAAAAGAAAGCACATGGTTTCATCACTGAGCAATCAGAACCTCTCTGTGACAAAACCGCCCCTGCTCCAATCTCAGAAGCATCAACCTCGACCTGGAACGGAAGAGAAACATCTGGCTGACACAACACAGGGGCAGAACAAAAACGACGCTTCAACTCCTGAAAAGCTTCCACAGCAGCAGAAGACCAATTAACCAAATCAGCACCCTTCTTGGTCAAATCGGTCAATGGTTTGGCAATGCTAGAAAAATTACAGATGAAGCGACGATAAAAATTAGCAAAGCCCAGGAACTTTTGCAGACTTTTCAGAGATGTCGGCTGAATCCAATCCTGGATGGCTTGGACCTTAACTGGATCCATCTCGATAGTAGAAGGGGTAAAGATGAACCCCAAAAATGAAACTTTCTGCACACCGAAGAGACACTTTGATCCCTTCACAAACAAAGAGTTAGCACGCAGGACCTGAAAAACCATTCTGACCTGCTTCACATGAGACTCCCAATCATCTGAGAAGATCAAAATGTCATCCAAGTAAACAATCAGGAATTTATCCAGATACTCACGGAAGATGTCATGCATAAAAGACTGAAACACAGATGGAGCATTGGCAAGTCCGAACGGCATCACTAGATACTCAAAATGACCCTCGGGCGTATTGAATGCAGTTTTCCATTCATCTCCTTGCCTGATTCTCACCAGATTATACGCACCACGAAGATCTATCTTAGTGAACCAACTAGCCCCCTTAATCCGAGCAAACAAGTCAGATAACAATGGCAAGGGATACTGAAATTTAACAGTGATCTTATTAAGAAGGCGGTAATCAATACACGGTCTCAGCGAACCATCCTTCTTGGCTACAAAGAAGAACACTGCTCCCAGTGGTGATGACGATGGGCGAATATGTCCCTTCTCCAGGGATTCCTTCACATAACTGCGCATAGCGGCGTGTTCGGGCACGGATAAATTAAATAATCGACCTTTAGGGAATTTACTACCAGGAATCAAATTGATAGCACAATCACAATCCCTATGCGGAGGTAGAGCATCGGACTTGGGCTCTTCAAATACATCCTGATAATCAGACAAGAACTCTGGGACCTCAGAAGGGGTGGATGACGAAATCGACAAAAATGGAACATCACCATGTACCCCCTGACAACCCCAGCTGGATACCGACATGGAATTCCAATCCAATACTGGATTATGGGTTTGTAGCCATGGCAACCCCAACACGACCACATCATGCAGATTATGCAACACCAGAAAGCGAATAACTTCCTGATGTGCAGGAGCCATGCACATGGTCAGCTGGGCCCAGTATTGAGGTTTATTCTTGGCCAAAGGTGTAGCATCAATTCCTCTCAATGGAATAGGACACCGCAAAGGCTCCAAAAAAAACCCACAACGTTTAGCATAATCCAAATCCATCAGATTCAGGGCAGCGCCCGAATCCACAAACGCCATGACAGAAAACGATGACAAAGAGCATATCAAGGTAATGGACAGAAGGAATTTGGACTGTACAGTACCAATGACGGCAGACCTAGCGGACCGCTTAGTGCGCTTAGGACAATCAGAAATAGCATGAGTGGAATCACCACAGTAGAAACACAGACCATTCAGACGTCTGTATTCCTGCCGTTCAACTCTAGTCATAGTCCTATCGCACTGCATAGGCTCAGGTTTAACCTCAGGCAGTACCGCCAAATGGTGCACAGATTTACGCTCGCGCAAGCGTCGACCAATCTGAATGGCCAAAGACAAAGACTCATTCAAACCAGCAGGCATAGGAAATCCCACCATGACGTCCTTAAGAGCCTCAGAGAGACCCTTTCTGAACAAAGCCAGCACAGATTCATTCCACTGAGTGAGTACTGACCATTTCCTAAATTTCTGACAATATACTTCTATATCATCCTGACCCTAGCACAAAGCCAGCAAATTTTTCTCAGCCTGATCCACTGAATTAGGCTCATCGTACAGCAATCCGAGCGCCAGGAAAAACGCATCGACACTACTCAATGCAGGGTCTCCTGGCGCAAGAGAAAATGCCCAGTCTTGAGGGTCGCCGCGCAAAAAAGAAATAATAATCAAAACCTGTTGAATAGGATTACCAGAAGAAGGAGGTTTCAAGGCCAGAAATAGCTTACAATTATTTTTGAAACTTAGAAACTTAGTTCTATCTCCAAAAAACAAATCAGGAATAGGAATTCTTAGTTCTAACATAGATTTCTGATCAATAGTATCTTGAATTTTTTGTACATTTATAACGAGATTATCCATTGAAGAGCACAGACCCTGAATATCCATGTCCACACCTGTGTCCAGAATCACCCAAATGTCTAGGGGAAAAAAAAAAAGTGAACACAGAGCAGAAAAAAAAAAAAAATGATGTCAGAACTTTTTCTTTCCCTCTATTGAGAATCATTAGTTTGGCTCCTTGTACTGTTATGTTTGCTAATGACAGGTGTTATGAAGGCAATCCAGAAACACAGTGTGCATAGCGATCAGAGCGCACACAGTGATCTGACAAATACCCAAAAATACAAGAACGAGCTCTGAGACGTGGAAACTCTGTAGACTGCACACCTGATCCTATCCTAAACACACCTAAAAGCGGCTGTGGATTGCGCCTAACAACTACCTAGGCAACTCGGCACAGCCTAAGAAACTAGCTAGCCTGAAGATAGAAAAATAGGCCTGACTTGCCCCAGAGAAATTCCCCAAAGGAAAAGGCAGCCCCCCACATATAATGACTGTGAGTAAGATGAAAAGACAAAACGTAGAGATGAAATAGATTCAGCAAAGTGGGGCCCGATATTCTAGGACAGAGCGAGGACAGTAAAGCGAACTTTGCAGTCTACAAAAAACCCTAAAGCAAAACCACGCAAAGGGGGCAAAAAAAAACCACCGTGCTGAACTAACGGCACGGCGGTACACCCTTTGCGTCTCAGAGCTTCCAGCAAAACAAAAGACAAGCTGGACAGAAAAAAAGCAACAAAAAAAGCAAAAAGCACTTAGCTATACAGAGCAGCAGGTCACAGGAACAATCAGGAGAAGCTCAGATCCAACACTGAAACATTGACAAGGAGCAAGGATAGCAGCATCAGGCGGAGTTAAGTAATGAAGCAGTTAACGAGCTCACCAGAACACCTGAGGGAGGAAGCTCAGAAGCTGCAGTACCACTTGTGACCACAGGAGTGAATTCAGCCACAGAATTCACAACAGGTTACGATGCTTGCTGTGGATCGGAGGGTCCACGAAGCTGACAAGTGTCTGGCTGGTGATGGGCAGCCAGAGGTGCCGGCGGTTTGTGACTGCAGCAGGAGCCGGTGAGGTGTCAAAAATACATTTTTGGTCCAGGTCGTGCAGACTCTTAAAGGGCCAATGCAAGCAGAGAGATATATTGGTGTACTGTGCAAACTTGTGCCTGAGAGTACTGTGGGGGAGTCCAAGGGATGTACCCCAGGGAAAGGGTGGTGTCCCTAAAAGGGGTAGTGTCCCTAAAAGAGGTGACATCCCTAAAAGGGGTGGAGTCCCAAAAGTGGGCAGTAAGCCAAATAAGGATATTTACCCAAAATGGGGTGGAATCCCAAAAGGGTGGTAACTCAAACAGGGGTGGTTGCCCAAAAAGGGGTGGAGTCCCAAAAGGGGTGGTAACCTGAACAGGGATAGTAGCCCAAAAGGGGGTGGAGTCTCAGGGAATGGTAGTTTCCCAAAAGGGGGCAGAGTGCCCCGAAGGGGTGCCACAGATTAACTGTTGCCCGGGGCAAATTAATTATGTTTGTCCAGTCTGCTATGTGAGCTATCCACCTGGTGAGAGTTTATGGGGGTGTGCCCTTCTTATGCATGACAAATAAATATGGAGATTGGTCGATTCTGGGAGCCCGATGACTCTAGTGAGGGTTGCACCTGAGGGATTTGAAAAACTCAATAGGAGGGTCAGTGTTACCTCCATCCATGGGCGTACTAAGGACTATCCAGTGGTCCTCGAGATGGCTAGGGACAGTGCAATACATGATGTTGCCATAGTCTCAAACTTACCCTGTCTGCTGATAATTGGCCGGGACTCTGAGCTGTTCACAGACCTGTGGGAGAGGGGAGCTTCTCTACAGCAGAAGAAAGGAGGGCTCTTGGCTGGGGTTGCATACTTAAAGACGGTATTACCTCCCAAAATTGAAGGGTCAGATGTAATGGTGACCGGAGGAAACGATGCGTCTGCCAAACTTACTGACTTGAGGTCCTCTGAAGGGTACCACAATGTGGCTGATAATGATGTGGTTGTTAAACAGAGTGGAGTTGACACCCAGGTAGAGAGTGAATTGTGGGTTCACCATGCTGTACGGTGTGACACAGACTCCAGGGGTGACTGTGCTATAAGGAAGTAAGGGAGTACAGTAAAGAATAGCCCCACAAGAAGTCCTCCTGGTGCCGGAGACATAAAGGGCGCAAAGAAGTTAAACCAGTTGCACCTGGTGAAGAAAGGAATAAAGGAAAAACAGTGTCTTGTGCTTTTGTTCAAGGTGTGAATTGACTTCCAGACTGTACAAGGAAGATAGATGCGTTCATGTTGCCCCTAGCAACCTCTAGCTTGGAGTTGGAAGACCGGCAAGATGATAGGAGAAGAAAACCTGGAGAGCGCTGATGGAGTGAGAATCCACAGAGGTAATGAGGAACTGACCTGTTGTTGACCCACGTCTGTGGTGACAGAGAGGGGTAAAATAGCGGAGTGTGGTGAAGGCTCCATAGTACTTGATGCAGAAAAGCTGGGGTACCCGAATACCCAAGAGAGGGCTGAAGATGCCATTGCTGAATCCTAGGAGAAGACCAAGGGTGCCAAAGTTGAGGAGGTCACCAAAGAAGTGGGGTGTGAAGTAGAAACCTCCTCGTGTGATGAAAGCTCAACCAATCTAGATGATGGAGGAAGCAAGCTAAGGAGGGTCCAGGAGACTGTAAAAGCCCGGTTGAAGCAAGAGGAGCTTTGTAGACAAGCTGCTGAGTGCCATGAGGGTGCCTTACAGAAAGAGATAGTGGAGCTCAGATGTCGCCTGGCAGAAAGCCAGTCGATGAATGTAACAGCCTTGAAGAAGATGGAGCGGCAGGTGTCTATCCTGGCCAAACATGTGGAAGCAGGTGACATACAGAGGAAGATGGCCCTGAGAGCTGAACAAGATGAGTGTCTAATGACAACAGGAGAGAAAGAGACTTCTCTGTTTAAATACTTGATAGACATACCTGGAGACCTGAGAGAGGCATGTGCCAGGGAGTCTATGCATGAAGAGTTCAAGAAGACTGTGGGGGCATGTAAGGTGAACTGGACCCCAGAAACTAGTCAGTTAGTGATATTGTCCACAACTGATGTCACAGCGAAGAGAGTAGCTACCCTGAGTGACATGCACTTGAGATAAGTACGAACAAAGTGGATGGTCCAACTGAGGAATGAAGATGCTGCTAGGCGAATGGAGCATATGAGGAAAGCTCGGAGACTTCAGGAAGGTGTAATACAGGTGCCCGTCTCTATGTCGAACAAAGTCATTGGAAGGAATGGTCAAGCCATGCAAGAGATGGTGGCTAAGTCTGGAGTGGTGAAGTTGAGAATTCCAGGTGTCCTTGAAGACCAGTTACCCCGGGAAAAGGGTTTGTGTTGTGAATTCTGTGGCAGAGCTCCCTCCTGTGGTCACAAGTGGTACTTCGGCTGATTCTCTCTGGGAGCTTCCGTTTGTGGAGGAAACTGGTACTGCTGCTTCTGAGTTTCCTCCCTCAGGTGATCTGGTGAGGTCATTAGGTGCTTCTCTACTTAACCCCACCTAATGCTTTGATTCATGCTTCCTGTCAATGTTCCAGTGTTGGACTTGGGTTTCTTTGGATCATTCCTGTGGCCTGCTGCTCTGCATAGCTAAGTGCTTCTTTGCTATTTGTTGCTATTTTTTCTGTCCAGCTTGTCTATTTGTTTTGCTGGAAGCTCTGGGACGCAAAGGGTGTACCTCCGTGCCGTTAGTTCGGTACGGAGGGTCTTTTTGCCCCTTTGCGTGGTTTTTTTTTAGGGTTTTGTGTAGACCGCAAAGTTATCTTTCCTATCCTCGTTCTGTCTAGAATATCGGCCCTCACTTTGCTGAATCTATTTCATCCCTACGTTTATCTTTTCATCTTACTCACAGTCATTATATGTGGGGGGGCTGCCTTTTCCTTTGGGGTATTTCTCTGAGGCAAGGTAGGCTTATTTTTTCTATCTTCAGGCTAGTTAGTTTCTCAGGCTGTGCCGAGTTGCATAGGTAGCGTTAGGCGCAATCCACGGCTGCCTCTAGTTGTGTTTGGAGAGGATTAGGGATTGCGGTCTGCAGAGTTCCCACGTCTCAGAGCTCGTTCTATTATTTTGGGTTATTGTCAGATCACTGTATGTGCTCTGACCTCCATGTCCATTGTGATACTGAATTGCCTTTCATAACAGGTTTGGTTCCCTTCTTCGTTGTGGGAACAGAGGAGAGTCTTAGTGAAATATGGACTCTGCTGGAGTATCGGGTGGCGTATCTAAGAGAGATGTAGCAGCTAAGGCTTGAAAGATGGCGCCTTACAGGACTGTTTTGCCAAATTGATGGAAGATGGTGGCCGCCTTCAACGCAAGGAAAAGAGAACAGAAGCGGCCCTCCAAATAATGGAATTGCTGACAGCCAAAGATGCTCAACAAGACTAGGATGACAAAAACCTGCAAGTGGCAGTTCTATTTCCAGTACGAGGCTGAGAGACCTGGAGAGTAGCCCATGTCAAATGTTAGACAAGACAGACTCAGACTCAGACCTAGACCAGACAGCAGGCTCAACTGTCAGTGGGTCTCATGACTGCACCAACCGTGGGTAGCGGCCATGGAGAGAAAGGCTGGGTAAAAGGGCGTACTGGAAAAATGTGGTGACTAAAGGTCTAGTGACACAGACATGTGAAACAACACCGTGAGCACAGCTACTATGTTGTGCTATAGTTAGGCTCCCACGCCATATACTAAATCAATATAGAACTTAGCACTCAACTTGGGATGCTTGAAAAGAAGAATTTTATTTTGCAGTATACTCAAAACGTTTCAACATGAACCTTCTTCAGTTACTACAAAATGCAAAAAGTGCAAATAAACGCAAGAAACAAAACAACGAAAGTATATACAAAAAAGAAGAAGAAATCAGTCGAATACATTGTAATCATACATAATATATAGCAGAGATAAATCTGACAGAGAATACGAGCCAAAATCTGCACAACAATCAAATATGGGTGTAGGAAAGGGGGGAAAGTGCAGGACCAGTAATGGGTATGTGGCATTGTGACGGAGGTATATAGGGAACATACCGTATATGGAATACATATGATGAACGTGCTGGGAAGTCAGCGGGCCAAAGTAAATCTAAGAGGGGACTGTAGAAAGCAATTGGGTTACCAGAGGATAAGGCAAAAAACCATGGAGAATCATATAAGTGGGTATGTTACTTACGATGCAGTCGTGATATGCGGAGAGAGGTACTACAAAAGTATGAAGATAATGGTAGTAAGCAGGTGAAGCAAGAAGGAGTTTTGTTTACCTGTAGGAGAGTCGGGTAAAGGCATGTATACCGCAAGACGCGGAGTCCACCGCTTGTCTGGGGATGAGGACTCCGTACGGAGTCTAAAAGGGGAAGAGGCGGGACAAATCAGCCGGCAGCCAATGAATGGAAGGCCCCGGTCGAAAGTGACATATCGCTGCAGAAAAAAATAAATGAAAATGTAAGCAGTGCTAGATGTAGCAGTGCTAGAAATATGAAGCAAACCGGAATATAGCCTAGCTGGTAACTGGTACCCATGAATAGAAAGGCGGTGGGTGTAATGGGAGAAGTAGGGGAAAAGAGGGGACACTGGATGTTGAATACAGGTAAAGAAAGAGGGGAGATGCAGTGAGCAGTGGGTGTGTTGATGGGTGCAGCATATACTTCTATGGAAAAGTGTGCACCATGTATAGCAGGGGAAGTGCCCATAGACTGCAAAAGGTAAAACTAGGTGCAGAGTAGTGTCCGGAAGCTGAAGGAATAGATGTGCCCCATATTGTAGATGTGCAGGAGAGGATTCATGTTGGTGACTTCCAATCGCATTAGTATAAGCGGCTCTATTAGGGAACAGAACAATATATTAGTATGTGGATACACCGAGCATGGAAAAGGCATGACATAGATGACAAAATTAACAGTACAGAAAAAATAACAATACAGAAAAAAGCACATTAGATAAATGCTGATATTTCGTATTCCCTGTTGAGACCCTTTGGATTCATGGTGTCAAGTGTGTGAATCCAGAAGGCCTCACGTTTTTTCAAGAAAAGAATCCTTTTACCTCCCCTGCATGGGAGTGGTACGTGTTCAATGATTTGGCATCTCAACTAGGAAATATTATGTCCCTTAGTAATAAAGTGGTGCCTTATTCTTGCCTTGCACAGGGGTGTACTATGGGGACAGAGAATGAACTTCAATCCAATATTGCAGCCAGCATGCAGCCAGCGGGTAAGGAAAGGGTGAATCAAACACCCGAAAACCCCGCCTCTATGGCTGAAAATTGTTCCCTCCAAATTCAGGTGACAGAGTCCCTTTAACCCCTTTCTGCCATTGGACGTAATATTCCGTCCATGTGGGGTGGGCCTTAATTCCCAAGGACGGAATATTACGTCCAGCGCGATCGGCCGCGCTCACGGGGGGAGCGCCGCCGATCGCGGCCGGGTGTCAGCTGCTTATCGCAGCTGACATCCGGCACTATGTGCCAGGAGCGGTCACGGACCGCCCCCGGCACATTAACCCCCGGCACACCGCGATCAAAGATGATCGCGTTGCTCCGGGGGTCTCCTATCTCCCTCCCTGCAGTAAGTCCCGGATCCAAGATGGCCGCGGATCCGGGTCCTGCAGGGAGGGAGGTGGCTTACCAAGTGCCTGCTCAGAGCAGGCACTTGGTAACGCTGCACTGCTCTCAGACAGATCGGTGATCTGTCAGAGTGCTGTGCAAACTGGCAGATCACCGATCTGTATTGTCCCCCCCTGGGACAAAGTAAAAAAGTAAAAAAAAAAAATTTCCAAGTGTGTAAAAAAAAAAAAAAAAAAAAATCCTAAATAATGAAAAAAAAAAAATATTATTCCCATAAATACATTTCTTTATCTAAATAAAAAAAAAAACAATAAAAGTACACATATTTAGCATCGCCGCGTCCGTAACGACCCGACCTATAAAACTGGCCCACTAGTTAACCCCTTCAGTAAACACCGTAAGAAAAAAAAAAAAACGAGGCAAAAAACAACGCTTTATTATCATACCGCCAAACAAAAAGTGGAATAACACGCGATCAAAAAGACGGATATAAATAACCATGGTACCGCTGAAAGCGTCATCTTGTCCCACAAAAAATGAGCTGCCATACAGCAACATCAGCAAAAAAATAAAAAAGTTATAGTCCTCAGAATTAAGCGATGCAAAAATAATTATTTTTTTCTATAAAATAGTTTTTATCGCATAAAAGCGCCAAAACATAAAAAAAAGATATAAATGAGGTGTCGCTGTAATCATACTGACCCGAAGAATAAAACTGCTTTATCAATTTTACCAAACGTGGAACGGTATAAACGCCTCCCCCAAAAGAAATTCATGAATAGCTGGTTTTTGGTCATTCTGCCTCACAAAAATCAGAATAAAAAGCGATCAAAAAATGTCACGTGCCCGAAAATGTTACCAATAAAAACGTCAACTCGTCCCGCAAAAAACAAGACCTCACATGACTCTGTGGACTCAAATATGGAAAAATTATAGCCCTCAAAATGTGGTAACGCAAAAAATATTTTTTGCAATAAAAAGCGTCTTTCAGTGTGTGACGGTTGCCAATCATAAAAATCCGCTAAAATACCCGCTATAAAAGTAAATGAAAAAAATGTATTTATTTCCATTTTCCCATTAGGGTTAGGGCTAGGGTTAGGGCTAGGGTTAGGGCTAGGGCTAGGGCTAGGGCTAGGGTTAGGGCTAGGGCTAGGGTTAGGGCTAGGGTTAGGGCTAGGGTTAGGGCTAGGGTTAGGGCTAGGGCTAGGGTTAGGGCTAGGGTTAGGGCTAGGGTTAGGGTTAGGGCTAGGGTTAGCATTAGGGCTAGGGTTAGGGCTAGGATTAGGGTTAGGGCTAGGGTTAGGGCTAGGGTTAGGGCTAGGGTTAGGGCTAGGGTTAGGGTTAGGGCTAAGGTTAGGGTTAGGGCTAGGGTTAGGGCTAGGGTTGGGGTTGGGGCTACAGTTAGGGTTGGGGCTAAAGTTAGGGTTAGGGTTTAGATTACATTTACAGTTGGGAATAGGGTTGGGATTAGGGTTAGGGGTGTGTCTGGGTTAGAGGTGTGGTTAGGGTTACCATTGGGATTAGGGTTAGGGGTGTGTTTGGATTAGGGTTTCAGTTATAATTGGGGGGTTTCCACTGTTTAGACACATCAGGGGGATCTCCAAACGCGACATGGCGACCGATCTCAATTCCATCCAATTCTGCATTGAAAAAGTAAAACAGTGCTCCTTCCCTTCCGAGCTCTCCCGTGTGCCCAAACAGGAGTTTACCCCAACATATGGGGTATCAGCGAACTCAGGACAAATTGGGCAACAACTTTTGGGGTCCAATTTCTCCTGTTACCCTTGGGAAAATACAAAACTGGGGGCTAAAAAATAATTTTTGTGGGAAAAAAAAAGATTTTTTATTTTCACGACTCTGCGTTATAAACTGTAGTGAAACACTTGGGGGCTCAAAGTTCTCACAACACATCTAGATAAGTTCGCGGGGGGGTCTAGTTTCCAATATGGGGTCACTTGTGGGGGTTTCTACTGTTTAGGTATATTAGGGGCTCTGCAAACGCAATGTGACGCCTGCAGACCATTCCATCTAAGTCTGCATTCCAAATGGCGCTCCTTCCCTTCTGAGCCCTCCCATGCGCCCAAACGCTGGTTCCACCCCACATATGGGGTATCAACGCACTCAGGACAAATTGGACAACAACTTTTGGGGTCCAATTTCTCCTTTTACCCTCGAGAAAATACAAAACTGGGGGCTAAAAAATAATTTTGAGGGGAAATTTTTTTTTTTATTTTCACGGCTCTGCGTTATAAACTGTAGTGAAATACTTGGGGGCTCAAAGTTCTCACAACACATCTAGATAAGTTCCTTGGGGGGTCTAGTTTCCAATATGGGGTCACTTGTGGGGGGTTTCCACTGTTTAGGTACATTAGGGGCTCTGCAAACACAATGTGACGCCTGCAGACCATTCCATCTAAGTCTGTATTCCAAATGGCGCTCCTTCCCTTCCGAGCCTTCCCATGCGCCCAAACGCTGGTGCTCCCCCACATATAGGGTATCAGAGCACTCAGGACAAATTGCACAACAACTTTTGGGGTCCAATTTCTCCTGTTACCCTCAGGAAAATACAAAACTGGGGGCTAAAAAATTATTTTTGTGGGAAAAAATTTTTGTTTTATTTTTACGGCTCTGCATTATAAACTTCTGTGAAGCTCTTATTGGGTCAAAGTGCTCACCACACATCTAGATAAGTTCCTTAGGGGGTCTACTTTTCAAAATGGTGTCACTTGTGGGGGGTTTCAATGTTTAGGTACATCAGTGGCTCTCCAAACGCAACATGGCGTCCCATCTCAATTCCTGTCAATTTTGCATTGAAAGGTCAAACGGCGCTCCTTCCCTTCCGAGCTCTCCCATGCGCCCAAACAATGGTTTACCCCCACATATTGGGTATCAGAGTACTCAGGACAAATTGTGCCACAACTTTTGTGGTCCAATTTCTTCTCTTACCATTGGGAAAATAAAAAATTGGGGGCGAAAAAATAATTTTTGTGAAAAAAAAATGATTTTTTATTTTTACGGTTCTGCATTATAAACTTCTGTGAAGCACTTGGTGGGTCAAAGTGCTCACCACACCTCTAGATAAGTTCCTTAGGGGGTCTACTTTCCAAAATGGTGTCACTTGTGGGGGGTTTCAATGTTTAGGCACATCAGTGGCTCTCCAAACGCAACATGGCGTCCCATCTCAATTCCTGTCAATTTTGCATTGAAAGGTCAAACGGCGCTCCTTCCCTTCCGAGCTCTCCCATGCGCCCAAACAATGGTTTACCCCCACATATGGGGTATCAGAGTACTCAGGACAAATTGTGCCACAACTTTTGTGGTCCAATTTCTTCTCTTACCATTGGGAAAATAAAAAATTGGGGGCGAAAAGATAATTTTTGTGAAAAAAAATGATTTTTTATTTTTACGGTTCTGCATTATAAACTTCTGTGAAGCACTTGGTGGGTCAAAGTGCTCACCACACCTCTAGATAAGTTCATTAGGGGGTCTACTTTCCAAAATGGTGTCACTTGTGGGGGGTTTCAATGTTTAGGCACATCAGTGGCTCTCCAAACGCAACATGGCGTCCCATCTCAATTCCAGTCAATTTTGCATTGAAAAGTCAAATGGCGCTCCTTCCCTTCCGAGCTCTGCCATGCGCCCAAACTGTGGTTAACCCCCACATATGGGGTATCAGCGTACTCAGGACAAATTGTAGAACAACGTTTGGGGTCCATTTTCTCCTGTAACCCTTGGTAAAATAAAACAAATTGGAGCTGAAGTAAATTTTTTGTGAAAAAAAGTTAAATGTTCATTTTTATTTAAACATTCCAAAAATTCCTGTGAAGCACCTGAAGGGTTAATAAACTTCTTGAATGTGGTTTTGAGAACCTTGAGGGGTGCAGTTTTTAGAATGGTGTCACATTTGGGTATTTTCTATCATATAGACCCCTCAAAATGACTTCAAATGAGATGTGGTCCCTAAAATAAAATGGTGTTGTAAAAATGAGAAATTGCTGGTCAACTTTTAACCCTTATAACTCCCTAACAAAAAAAAATTTTGGTTCCAAAATTGTGCTGATGTAAAGTAGACATGTGGGAAATGTTACTTATCAAGTATTTTGTGTGACATATCTCTGTGATTTAATTGCATAAAAATTCAAAGTTGGAAAAATGCAAAATTTTCAAAATTTTCGCCAAATTTCCTTTTTTTTCACAAATAAACGCAGGTAATATCAAAGAAATTTTACCACTGTCATGAAGTACAATATGTCTCGAGAAAACAATGTCAGAATCACTGGGATCCGTTGAAGCGTTCCAGAGTTATAACCTCATAAAGGGACAGTGGTCAGAATTGTAAAAATTGGCCCGGTCCATAACGTGCAAACCACCCTTGGGGGTAAAGGGGTTAATGACCATGGTGTCCAGGAAGTTGACCCGTTGTTGGTCATGCCCCATGGTAAAGGAAATCCCTGGCCAGGAGTGATTGAAAAAGTCAAGAAAGAGCAAGAGGGACTCTAATGGGCCACCCCAAATGCAGAATACATCATCTATATAGCATTTCCACACAATTGCGTGGTTGCAAAATAAATCATTGACATATATGGTAGTAGCTTCGAAATCCGCCATATAAGCTTTAGCATAGCGGGGCGCCACATTAGAGCTTATTGTGGTCCCGCGTATCTGAAGGAAAAAGTCATCTTGAAGCGGAAGTAATTGGAGGTGAGTACCACTGTCAGGAGTTCAATGCAATGCACATCTGGATCTGGTCCGGGTCCATGTTTGTGCAAGACAAGAGTCTCTGTGCAAAGGCTACACCCTCTAGATGGGGAATAGAGGTGTAGAGGTCTTTTACTTCCCGAGTGACTAGCAGTGCATTGATAGGGATGGAGCCGATTTGGCGTATGGTATCCAGGAAAGCGTTGGTATCCAATAAGGAGGATGGTGTCTGTTTAATCAGAGGGTGAGAATTTTCTCTAAGTAAATTGCTAGAGGTGACAGAATGAAGTTGGTCGATGCCACAATCAGTCGCCCCGGGGGGTTTTGTAAGTTTTTGTGGATTTTGGGGAGAGTGTAAAACATCGGAGTGATGGGGTTATTGTTAGTAAGGAAATCGCAAGCTTTTTGGTCTAGGATCCCCAGGCCGAGGTATCTGTGAAGGATCGCTTCAATATCATGTCTAATTTTATAAGCGGGGTCCTTATTGAGAGGACGGTAAACCGACTGGTCACTTAGTTGTCGTGCAATTTCCGCCAGGTAGAGAGATTTGTCCATTACTACCAAAGCACCCCCTTTGTTTGCTGGTTTTATAATTATAGAGTTGTCCTCCTGTAAGGCCGTCAGAGCATGCCGTTCCTCCAATGGAAGATTGGATGGGTAAAACAGGGCCCCTCTTTCAATGTCATGTCGCAGTGTATGAAAGGAATTTTGTACAAACGTCACGAAGGTTTTGACCGCATGTAAGGTGTCAGGCGGACGAAAAGAACCCTTACTCTGTAGGCCCAAACTATGGGCTGAAATGCATTTGGGGTTAGTGGTAGTTGGGGGGTAATTACCTGAAGAAGAGATAGAGGAGAAATGCGCCTTTAGTCTAATCAATCTGAAAAAACATAGATCCATCTCAAGGTCCAACATTCGACAACGATAGGAGGGGCAGAATGACAGCTTTTTCTGTAGCAGAAAGTGTTCCAAAAGGCTCAATGTTCTTGATGAAATATTGACTACCAAGTTGTCCATACCTTGGAGCGGGTGATGCGTCCCGAGTCCTGGTCCCTTCTTGCGTTTCTGTCCCCGTCGCGTTTTTGTATGAAGTTGGGGCGGCTGCGTTGACCTAAAAATGGAACTGCGGTAACAGAGGTTAGTCCTTGCTCCTGGTCGGAGCCAGAGGTGGAGAAGTCAGAAGATGTATGTAGAGGTTGACGTGTAGACGTGCACCTCGAACTGTCCTGCCATCTGTATACTCGATTTAGTCTATAGTCCTCAGCGTCCCGGGCAAACTTGTTCCGTTTTCTTGTTTCGATATCCCATTTGTGATGGGTGAGACAATCTTTAATCTCAGATTTTAAAGTAGTGAGTTCCTTCGGGGGGGCCTGTTGTTGACAGCTGGTCCTCGATGACCTTGATTTTCTCGGAGCTAGAACTGATTGCTTTCTGGAGAAATTCAACTGTTAGGGTTATGAGGTCAAGAGAGCAGTTATTCCATATCTGTTAGAATTTAGCACAAAACTCGGGTGATTCACGAAACAAAGTGGGATGCAGAGAAACCCGTAAGCCTCGTGGAATGCGTTGTACCCCCAAATATTCCAAGAGGGTAGCGCAGTGTAGTTCAATATTGGTGGTTCGCGCTCAAGGTCCCTGCCCCGAGTCTCACTCGGGGAATTAATAGGAATTCATTGGAGATTTTAGACTATGCTAGGATATTGGCTGTTTCCTCTGCGTTGTATGAAAATGTGGTAGTGGTGGACATGACCGGGTAGCGTGCTAGACACGTAAGGGAACTTGTGTGTGAAACAACACCGTGAGCACAGCTACTAAGTGGTGCTATAGTTAGGCTCCCACGCCATATACTAAATCAACATAGAACTTAGCACTCAACTTGGCATGCTTGAACAGAAGAATTTTATTTTGCAGTATACTCAAAACGTTTCAACATGAACCTTCTTCAGTTACTACAAAATGCAAAAAGTGCAAATAAATGCAAGAAACAAAACAACAAAAGTATATACAAAAAAGAAGAAGAAATCAGTCAAATACAATGTAATCATGCATAATATATAGCAGAAATAAATCTGACAGAGAACACAAGCCAAAATCTGTGCAACAATCAAATATGGGTGTAGGGAAGGGGGGAAAGTGCAGGACCAGTAATGGGCATGTGGCAGTGTGACAGAGGTATATAGGGAACATTCATCATATGTATTCCGTATACAGTATGTTCCCTATATACCTCTGTCACACTGCCACATGTTCATGTTCATGTTGAACCGAAATGTTTTGAGCATACTGCCTCACCAGGGGCTCACCCCTTCTGACACAGCCTCCCCTGCGGCACTCTCTTACGGTGGCTTCCACCTTTCTCACACACCCCGCCCCAGCAGCAAGCATGGCGGAGGAGTTGGTTTTCTCCTGTCAGATAACTGCTCCTTCACCCCAATCCCACTGCCACCTTCTGTTACCCTCCCTTCCTTTGAGGTGCACTCTGTGCACATCTACTCCCCCTCCAACCTCCAACTGGCTGTCATCTACCGCCCCCCAGGGCCAGCCACCACCTTCTTTGACCACTTCACCACCTGGCTACTCCATTTCCTCGCCGCTGACATCCCCACTATCATCATGGGCGTCTTCAACATCCCCATTGACACTTCCCTCTCAGCTGCCACTAAACTTCTATCCCTCACTTCCTCCTTTGGCCTCACTCAATGGTCTTCTACAGCCACCCACAAAGATGGTCACACACTGGACCTCATTTTCACCCGCCTCTGCTCCCTATCTAACCTCTCAAACTCACCTCTTCCTCTTTCTGACCACAACCTACTTACATTCTCTTCCCTTTCCACTCCTTGTCTACAACCCCCACCCCACAAACTCTCACACCCTCGCAGAAATCTTAAACACCTTGATCTTCACTCACTCTCTGAATCCCTCCTCCCTCTCACAGACATAAGCTCCCTACACAATGCGGATGATGCTGCCGCTCTATATAACACCACAATAGCTGCAGCTTTGGAATCTCTTGCCCCTCTCACACATACCAAAGCTCGCAAAATCAACAGACAACCCTGGCACACCAGCATGACCAAAGAACTGAGGCGAGCTTCCAGAGCTGCTGAGCGCAGATGGAAAAGATCCCACTCCATCGAGCACTTCATCGCATTCAAACAGTCCCTCACTACTTTCAAAACCACGCTCGCCACAGCAAAACAAACCTACTTCTCATCTCTCATATCCTCCCTGTCTCACAACCCCAAACAGTTATTCAACACCTTCAACTCTCTCCTCCGTCCCCCAGCACCTCCTCCCTCCCCACTCATCTCAGCTGAAGACTTTGCCTCATTTTTCAAGCAGAAAATTGAGAACATCAGAGACAGTTTTAGTAAACAACCCCCAGAACCCTTCCTCCCAACTACCCAGCCCTCCACCTCCAAAACCAACTTCTCCACCATTACAGAAGACGGACTCTCCACTCTACTCTCAAGATCGCATCTCACCACCTGTGCACTTGACCCACTCCCATCCCACTTCATCCCAAACCTCACCACAGTCTTCATCCCAACCCTAACCCATCTCTTCAACCTATCTCTAACAACTGGCATTTTCCCCTCAAGCTTTAAACATACCTCAATCACACCTATCCTCAAAAAGCCCTCTCTTGACCCATCTTCTGTATCTAGCTATTGCCCTATATCACTTCTCCCCTTTGCCTCAAAACTACTGGAACAACATGTCCATCTTGAACTGTCCTCCCTTCTATCTTCCTGCTCCTTCTTCGACCGCTTTCAATCAGGCTCTATTTAACTCCACTTAGATCTTTGCTCCAGGCCACCTGTCAATGTTCCAGTATTGGTCTAGTTCACTCCTGGATCGTTCTTGTGACCTGTCTTCCCAGCAGAAGCTAAGTTCCAGATTGTATTTCTTTGATTTGCTATTTTTCTGTCCAGCTTGCTATTTTTTTTGTTGTCTTGCTTGCTGGAAGCTCTGGGACGCAGAGGGAGCGCCTCCGCACCGTGAGTCGGTGCGGAGGGTCTTTTTTGCGCCCTCTGCGTGGTCTTTTTGTAGGTTTTTGTGCTGACCGCAAAGTAACCTTTCCTATCCTCGGTCTGTTCAGTAAGTCGGGCCTCACTTTGCTTAATCTATTTCATCTCTGTGTTTGTATTTTCATCTTTACTCACAGTCATTATATGTGGGGGGCTGCCTTTTCCTTTGGGGAATTTCTCTGAGGCAAGGTAGGCTTTATTTTTCTATCTTCAGGGCTAGCTAGTTCCTTAGGCTGTGCCGAGTTGCATAGGGAGCGTTAGGCGCAATCCACGGCTATTTCTAGTGTGTTTGATAGGATTAGGGATTGCGGTCAGCAGAGTTCCCACGTCCCAGAGCTCGTCCTTTATTATCAGTAACTATCAGGTCATTCCGTGTGCTCTTAACCACCAGGTCCATTATTGTCCTGACCACCAGGTCATAACAGTCTCCCCAGAATACACATGGAGGCGTATTTAGGCCATAGGAATGCATGGCAGTCGCAGGCATAACTATAGTGATGAGGCAAAGTCCAGCATTATTGTGAATATCCGGTATGTGTGTTGCAGAGGAAGATATTCTGCACTGTCAGCCTGAAGTAAGGTTGTTCAGGGACCCATAGTCCTACAAGTAATTGTGTTGCTTTAGAGGGAGGCTGGCAAGGCTAGTTCTGAGAGCTGGGCAGGTCAAACTAGCCACACACACACACAACCCATCTATGGGAGTGGTTACAGCTTGATATTGTGACCAGGGTGTGGGTCACGTGTTCCTGTGTATAGTTCCTGTGTATGGACCGGAAAGGATCTTGGCTGGAAGGTCCTGTGAAAGGAAAGGCCTGGGTGTTGAGAGGTCCAGAGTGGGGACTGGATCCCAGAATATCACCTGGTGAGGCCTTGAACTTATGTGGCCTCTGTGTTGGGAGGTCCTAGGAGCAGGACCGGATCCCTAAAGAGCATGAGGTGAGGCCAAGGACTTGCAGAACTGGTGATGGCTACTGTGTTGGGGAAGCTACCGTCCTTTGGTGGGTCTGGAATGACTGAGGTGTGCCTGCCAGGCAAGTTGGTGATCCCCATAAGGCAGCTTTCTCAGGGAGAGAGGACTGACAAGGAGTCAGCAGGTGGAGCAGGAGCTCCCGTATGGTACCTCCACAGACTGTTGGTGCTTATTGTGTGCTATTGTTAAATATTAATTATTCTTATTTTTATTCTGTACCGAGCACATGGTTTCTTGCTGACACTATCTAAAGCTATTTCTGTGTATGTAGCTCAGAGTATAAGTTAACGCCATATACAGGGAACACGTGATCAGTGTTGAGCATATATAAACGTCTCTTAGGAGGGGGTGGGGGGCTTTTTGTCACGTGGGACGGTCACCTCCCTTCCTTCACCATCATTCTCCATGGACATGGGACAAGACACGAGGAACAACAGCTGTTAGCTACTCCATGCCATGATGACTTCAGACTTTCACACAGACAGATGACTTCTACCATTCTATCTTTTAAAGATGAGTAACAGGAGAAGCGCTGATATCTACACATGGACACTCTGTTTGTAATTGTTTCATCTACCTTTTATGTTTTTGCTGCGATGGTGGATAACTCAATAAACCACTATACTTTCGTCAGAAAATCATGACATTTTTCTTTTAAGAATAACGCACCTGGTTAAGTCTTGATTAGATATTTTTGCGCAATAACGATTTTTAACATTTGGCCAAGCCAGCCAGTTTTGATTTTTTGTGCTATTTTTGCGTGAATTTCCTTCTTCTTGCACACGGGGGAAGACAGAAGAGTTCCGCTAGATTGTGCAAGTATTCAGGAATTCCACTTCAAAATTTCAAGTCACAAAGATCTCACAAGAACCTACGAATGACGGAGACTAACAGGTGTTGTACGGATTGACAGCAAGCACTGGTAGTGCTGAAGAACAGACGTGCTAAAAATAGCCGTGCTGAAGTCCGGAGCCCAGCGTTGTAAAAGCAAAGGGATTACAAGCTGAGATTTCAAGGTAAGACAAATGGATTTGATAAATTCATATGCTAAATCAAGTCAGATAGAATTTGTAAGTTTGTACGGATCTAGCTTAGAAATATTTTGGTCTAATTTATTTGCAGAATGCAGAATAGCGAATTCGAATTTGAATTTAGATTCTAAGCTAATGTCTAAGAAAAAAGAAAAAGAGCAACTTAAAAATATTTTACATATGGTTTATGTATTTAACGAGTTTGTGACAGAGAAGTCCAAAAAAGACAGTGTAGAAAGAATTTCTAAGGAAACGAATGATGTTCCCAAGATTGACTGTAATGAGAAGAGTGAGAAAGATGTGACACACGTATCTGTGATGACGATGACCACCCAAAGTGACATTGACTTTGTGACACAAGATGAAAAACAAGATGGAAGAAGTGAAGGAGACATGACAATTGACAAAGATGATCTACGAGGGACAGATGTACAAGGGCCACTAAAAATAGACGACTCAGAGGCCCAACTCCAACTTAAATCTAGGAAAATCCTGCTAAAATTATGCAAAATCATTCCTGCATATGATGACAAAATCCATGTGTGCAGAAATTCAGAGATATTTGAAAGTTTTGCTGATAAGTTTGATTTGACTAATCAGGAGAAAAATAATTTGTTTAAAATTTGGCTGCCAGTAACTTTTATGAGAAGATATTCATTAGAAATGCAGAATGAGGAGTATGAAAATATGACTGATGTAGAAAGATTAAGAATTTTGATTTTCTGTGGATTGAAAGAAAATTATCCAGATCTTGATATTCTTCTAAAATTGAAGATTGGCCGGGAAGAATGTACGTTTACTTTTATGGCCATTTTTGAAAGGATTTATAAATTGGTCTGTACGAATTTGAATCAACAATCCATGATAAATTGTTTTGTAAACAAGTTTAAATTCTTAAATCCTGTATCTCGTATAATTGCTTCACAGAAAAATTCCTTATACGAATGCGCAAAATCCCTAGATTTTTCTAGAAAACACGAGAATCTTGAAAGGAAAACACATTTTACTAAGTTTTTGAAACCAGTCAGAATTCAATCTTATCAAAAGCCAAAATCAAAATCTTCAAATCTGATCCAAAATCAAATCTATGAAGTACGAAGAAAATTACATATTTGTTACAAACCGTATGAAAAGATTCAGGAGTCTATTAAAGAAATTTCTCTGAAAGATTTAAAATCTGAAGGGTCAGATCTGTCTCTAAAGATGGCGGAAACTGACAGACGGAAGCAGGTGAGTATCCCAGGGGGAGCTCAGCTGAACACTCCATTATCACAGCAGTTCTTCAAAGAGTCCATAGGGTTAAAACTGACCTTACTAAATACAGCATTTCAGATAATCGACAGAGAGTTACATTTTGGGATAGGAATTGGCTAAATATGTAATTATATTATATGATGAGTTATACAATGTATTATTTATTAATATGTAATTATTTTATTTCAATATAATTCTGCAGTTACATATATTAATATAATATACAGTAAATACTGTAGCATATTTGTATAAGTAGAGATTATATTAACTGTATTTTTATATATATATATAGTGAAATTATTTAAAATTTACTCCAGTAAAAAAATATTTAGAATTACAATTAAATACATTTATTAAATATATACATATGTATAAGATATTTAAATTATTTTGTTTTGAAATAAATATGAAATTAACCTTTATCTTTCATTTCCCTTAGAATTTTACTTTCAAAGCGAGGATTGAACAAAAAATACCTGTTTCATGAATTTATGTCTTATTCACACAGGAAGCTATATTAACTGCATGATTTTTATATATATATTTAACACTAACAAAATAAATAATATATCTAACAACCTAAAAATGTGTGTACTACATGTAAATTTTCTTTCTGTAATAATCTAAAACGTGTTTTTTTTTCCTCCCACTGCATGGTGCATGGTGTGACAGCTGTGAGTTAAGGAATATCATATAGCCTTGTTTTTTAATTTTGTGAATTTTCCTCAGCCTTACATTCAAAGGGTCTTAGTTACAGGCTTGTACCGAAATAGCGTTAGAACATTCAACTCAAGTTTCTTGTAAATGAGTCCAGTCCTTTCTATAGTTTAAAACATACTGATACTGTTAAATAATATTTGGGGAATATTCAAAGGAATATTAGAATACTAAATTTAATAGATTACAATGCGCATTGATTGATAATTAGGATACAATATTTTGGGTTAATATACATGTTTTTTATTCTTTGTATGTGAAATGTATTGTGAACGTCTATGTGAGTCACATGTGACAGGTGAGAGAACATATGAGCAGCTGCTGAGTGAATTTGACATGAGATGTGATGTAAGAGTGACCAGAGCGTGGTATGTGGAATGTGGAATGTGGAATGTGGAATGTGGATGCACAGTTTGACTGAGGCCTCATGATTTATGGTATGTCAGAAAAAAAACCCAACAACTGTGTGTTTAAAAAAAATAATAATAATAGGATTCAGTTAAATTATTAGAATATTAAGATATATTTAAATATTATTATGCAACATATATTTCTTTGGTGATTATTATTTAATAAGTACAATAATACATCAATATGATTTTTCTAGAAAACCTACATTTAGAACATTTTTTCCTAATGATAATTTTTTCATATTTCAGTGTTTTTTTATATTTACATAGATGAGTATACATCTTCAAACAAATATATGGCACAAGTTGATATGACAGTTATAAAAATAATGATTTTTCACTTGGGTTTTTACGAATTAATTTTTTCATAAAATAATATTTTTTGATATTAAGGGGGAAATGTGTTTTTGATCCTGATCACATCATCACATTTCATCAATACCTCTTCTTCACACATTTTAATAAAGAAGAAATATTAATAAGGTATTATTGGGTACAATAACAATAAATATTATAAATATCATTTTTTTCTCTTATGAAGGGTATTATATGCAAAGCTGCATAATTTCAATATTTTGGTGATCCAAGGTTATGACAACATCTACATGGGGAAAATATTAAGGGAGTGTGTTACTGAAACAATCTCAGCATTTGTCATCAACATATAAAGGCCTTATTTTTATTTTTTATTCTCATTTTTATTTTTCATTTTTTTCCCACTTTTCTTTCAATTTTTATTTTTCATTCTTATTTTTCATCAAGGAAAAATCAATATTTAATAGAGTAATGTCTACAAGCATATTGCTTTATCAAATATAGTGATCATATGGTTTCATTATATAAGAAAATTTCAATTCTGAGTTAAATACAACAATTCTTTCATTCATTCATTTATTTATTCATATATATATTCTTATTTTGGTTCATGACTATACATACTTACATATTATTGGTTTACTGAACATAAATTAATAAAGTTTTAATAATAAATATCAGCACTTGTTACATAAAAGACACACTGACATCTATGGGTTCAAGAAGAAATTACACCTACGACATAAAAATGTCCAATCACATGAAGAATATGGTAAATAATATATCATTTATTATTATTATTATTATTTTATTTTCTAAATATAAATTTCATATTAATATAATTTAATAATTATATGGATATTATTGATTGCTATGGTACGCTGTGATGTTATAAGTTAGGGAAAATTACCAGATTTGGTATAGAATAGGGAATGAAGACTTCAATCAAGATACCGGAGATACGTTAATAAAGACTTTTCATTTTTCTAAATTCAATTGATTCTTAAAAGTTACAAGAAGAAAAGCTGTTATCCAGAAGTTCCACAAGGTAACAATGCTCTGATTTCTGAGTAATAATAGACTGTGTCAAATACAATTCATGTCACCATTCACAACTACAGCATCCATCACTGACTATGAGTACAGTATCAAAGATGAACTGTGTTATTACGTTCCAGTGGTTTCCTATCACCTGTAAGACTTCCATGAAAGCTGGTGAACACTCAGGTAATTGTCAGGACGCTACAACCCTGACATGTGTCCTGTGCACTAAGGACTGGTTATGGTGCTATATTTGGCAAGGAAGAGTCAATGTAACCCTTGCTGTGCTGACCAAAGACGTCACACCTGTTCCAAGACCAGTGCGGATGATATGAGGATTCTAGATGATTTCCAAGGCGAGCCAATGTAAGTCCAGGTCTATAAAGGTGACACTGCACAGATATTAAAGCTACATTTCATCTATGGACTTTGTTTTCTTATCAACATTTGAATTTATGGACTTTGATTGACACATGACACACGGTCTCTACATATCTACATGCTATCATCTATTGCAAAAGACATATTAAAGATTGTTTGAAAGAACCAAGAAGAAGAACCAAGATGAAGACCAGATGACATCAGATGACATCACACCTGAGATGCTTCAAGTAGATATAGGGAAATATATATATATATATATTTTATATGAATATTGGTCACGGCTTACCATAACATGAATTTATATATCATTATATTATTGAGAACATATAACATTATTATTGATATTATTTATTACATCATTTTGCCAAAGAAGAAAGAAGATCTTATTATTATTTTAATTTGAGGGTTCCAATCAATGTCTGTCACCCTCAAAAGGGGGAATTGTTAAATATTAATTATTCTTATTTTTATTCTGTACCGAGCACATGGTTTCTTGCTGACACTATCTAAAGCTATTTCTGTGTATGTAGCTCAGAGTATAAGTTAACGCCATATACAGGGAACACGTGATCAGTGTTGAGCATATATAAACGTCTCTTAGGAGGGGGTGGGGGGCTTTTTGTCACGTGGGACGGTCACCTCCCTTCCTTCACCATCATTCTCCATGGACATGGGACAAGACACGAGGAACAACAGCTGTTAGCTACTCCATGCCATGATGACTTCAGACTTTCACACAGACAGATGACTTCTACCATTCTATCTTTTAAAGATGAGTAACAGGAGAAGCGCTGATATCTACACATGGACACTCTGTTTGTAATTGTTTCATCTACCTTTTATGTTTTTGCTGCGATGGTGGATAACTCAATAAACCACTATACTTTCGTCAGAAAATCATGACATTTTTCTTTTAAGAATAACGCACCTGGTTAAGTCTTGATTAGATATTTTTGCGCAATAACGATTTTTAACAGCTATGAACTAATGAACTGTGCAGCAGGTGGTCATCCATGGCAACTGGACAAGGTAAGGTTCCAGCATGTTTAGTGTCTGTGAGATGAAGCCGTATACTATGAAGTGCTAAGGACTATGTGAGGTCTGTGATGTGTAACATGGCCTACAGTGGTTTAGGCTGAGTGTATAATAAATCACATGGACTGTTTATGTGAAAAACCGTGCCTGTCTATGTTTATCCCGCTGCTAAGCGAGTATTCCCCAACCCGTTAGGGAGTGCTATCTCACAGTATGTGTTCCGGTGTCTGCATGAATCTGTGTGTGTGTGCGGGTGTGTGCGTGTGAGTCTTTGTATAGGCAGGCATTGTCCGATGAGACTACTAATCCCATCTGGTTATGCATGCTACAGTGAAACCATTAGCCAATGATGGGAAAGTAGTCCCATTATCCGGCTAATATGTTGAATATTAAAAAAAAAAAAACACATACAGTACACATATAGTACATACTTACTACATACACCTAATTTCCGAAGCCATCTATCATCTGCAAATAAAATTAAAATAATAAACAAACAGTATACTCCCTGTGTCCGAGGTAATCCAATTAATAACGATTGTTCCACGATGATCTCCCGTGAAGAGCTGTCACATCAGCAGATGAGACCGCTCTCCAGGGACTCCGGTGATACAATGACGAAGATAATCCTCCACACTGCATCACTCCACCGCTGACAGATCACCTGAGTTCACCTGTCACTTGCGGCACAACAGCATGAGAATTTTCTCACTGCTGTAGTGCCATGAAGTGAACTCTGATGACACACTGCGGGAGGGTTATCTCTGGTCAGTGTGTCATCGGAGGCCCTATAGAGTGGTGAAATTTGCTGATGTGGCCACTCTATAAGGGAGATCGTCGTGGGACACTCGTTATTAAATGGACTGCGTCGGACCAGGGAGTATTTGTGTTTGTTTTTAAATTTTTTTGCAGGTGATCGATGGCATCATTTGGATAAGGCAAATTAAAAATTATGAAAAAATGTGTAGTGTTTTATTTCATTAAAATACTTTTTTCTGGCTGTGTCTTTTTTTAACCCCTTAATAACTATAGGATTAATAATGGATAGGCGTCTTATTGATGCCTCTCCATTATTAACCAGGCTTAATGTCACCTTACAATCAATATTGACATTAACCCATATGCCACAGCTACACGGCAATGGGAAGAGAGATGATAAGTGCCAGAATTGGCGCATCGTACAGATGCACCAATTCTGGGGTGGCTAGGTGCTGGTATTTTTCGCCAGGGGGCCAATATCCTTGGCAGCTTTCTAGTCTATGACTATCAGCCCACAGCTTTCTGCGTAGACTTTCTGGCTATAAATTATAGGGGGCCCCCTTATTTTAATAGCCAGTAAAGGCTAAATATACAGCTGCTGGCTGATATTCATAGCTGTTAGGTGTTGAGTTCCCGCTGCTCCACAGGTGGAATCTTGAACCATGCCTACTGCAGTCTCCCATTCTCCTCCAGCCGCAGTGGAACCTGCTCAGCAGAGACATAGATCCCAGCGTCTGGCTCAAGCTGATAATGTGCGCTTGATTACTGCTGCCTTTCCAGGCTCTGCCTTTGTAGTTAGCACTGATCAGCAGCGACCAGACGTTTCTGGGACTAAGTCCAGCTTTTCCCATACTGAGCATGCCCACAGGACGACCTCCCATTGGTGGTCAGAGGGTCACATCCTCAGGTCCCGTTGCGGCTCCTATTGGACCATCTGAAAGGTCTTGGAGCTCTACTTCTATAAAAGGTTTGCATGGCCATGTGCTAGTATAAACTTGATAACGTGTGGGTGTAGATGGATGTATGTCGATGGATGAAAGCTCCTTAATCATTCCCATTCCTTGTGTTGATGACTGCTCGCGAATGGTGGAAGCTACCTAGCGAACGACAGTACAGCCTGCACACTTAGCACACATTGCAGCGTCTAATCGCAGTGCCCGCTTATACGGCACAGTGGGCAATCAGTGTGCTTTCCTGACAGCCGGTCAGTGTAGCGTGGGAACTCCCGCTTGGACTCCACATCTGACTCAGAGCGTCCTCAGGCGCAGGCTCAAAAGTCACCGAGGGTCAGAGTGAGTCCAATAACCAGTTTAGTGGGGGGTGATTCATAGGGATCCCACTAGTGTCTTTCAGCTGCACCCTGTGACTGCAAACAGGGAGCAGCGTATTTATGGCGACTCTGTGAAGCAACAGAGTTTGCTTCTATTCACACTAGATGAGGTCTAACCCACGTGTAAGCAAGCGTCCATCCGCCATTACTCAGCAGCAGGTCTCATCTTTGCACGGTGGACCCCAGACTGCGAACGCACCTCATTTTCTATAATATTATTATTTGGTGCTTTCCGCCAGTCCTAACAATAGCATGGAAAGCTCCATGTGTATTAACCCCTTCCCAGGCTAGAAATATTGGCCTCCGGCTGTCGGCTTGCCTTTCTTACGCCGAAAATTGCGCGGGAGCCCACGCCTTTTTTTTTTAATTAAAGATATTGCATGCAGATTTTGTACATGTGTGTGTCTTTAACTATTTATATACTTTTTTTCTATCTATCTATCTATTCATCCATGGAATATGTAAAATAAGAGGTTGGACAAAGAAATTACATCACAATTCTTGCTGATTTTTACCTGCGCTTTCTGCCAAGTGGTGCAGATTCTGTGCAGAAAATTCTGCTGACAAATCCGCAAAGTGTGCACATACCCTGATAGTGGGATATTTTCTGGGTTATGTAAATTGTTTGTTTTCTGCAGCACATAGCGTTTTGCATTTAGCCTACAAATTTCTACTTTGGTTTCATCCTACCAGAGTACCTTCTTCCACATGCTAGCTCTGAACCTCTTGGCTTTTTGCAACCTGCAAACATGATTTCTCATGACTTGCCTTCAAAAATGTCTTTCTTCTTGCCATTGTTCTATAGAGGCCAGATTTGTGGTGTATATGACTAATAGTTGTCCTATGAACAGATTATCTCACCTTAGCTGTGGATCCCTGCAGCTCCTATAGATTGCCCATGGGTCTCTTGACTGCTTCTCTAATTAGGTCTCTTCTTGTATGGGATATCAGTTTAAGTAGACAGCCTTGTCTTGGTAAGTTGTATCATACTGCAATTTTTCCATACTCCTTTCATTTTTGGATGATGGATTGAACAGTGCTTGTGAGATGTTCAGAGCTTGGGCTATTTTTCATAACCTAAGCCTGTTTTACTCTTTTCAACCTGGTGTGTTCCTTGGTTTTCATGATTGCTATTTAATTCCTAATATTCTCATACAAACCTCTGAGTCCTTAACAGAAAGTTTTCATGATCGCTTTTTTTTTTTACTACAGTACTGCACAAGAACGCAGAACCAAGCTGTCAGCTGGAGGACAAGTAAGTAAAATGTATGACGACCTTTAGTCTTACGGCCTGTAATTGTGCTAATCAGAAACTTTTTACATTTTTGACAACAATCATTTTTATACATTATACAGATGTGTGACCGGTCTTGTGACAGGTTAGGTCATAGGTCAGATTAGGCATGTAATGTATCCTTGCTCAGTTTATTGCAAAATAAAAGGCTCAAATGCACATACTGTAAAAATGAGCATCCAAAAATGATGTCACTCATAGTGAAACCCTCCCTTCCTTTAGCCAAAACTTTGTCTAACCTGCAGTTATTTAAAATATTCAAATACAACAATCATTTTAATTTTTATTTATTTTATTCAATAGTACTTATAAAAATAAACAACATTGTAATATATATTATCAGATGATTTTATTTTTTACCTCCTGGATTTACCTCTCTCGCTCTCGATTCATGGTTAAAATTTGTATTCAATGACGACACATTTGACCATTACTGAAATAGAAGATGATTCCTGGGACTTACAACATTTTATGGAGAGTGGCGGGTGAGGGGGGAGATTGAGGTAGACAGCGAATCTGCTGCAAGTTCTCCTGAAACAACAGCTACATTTCACCAACTATGAATTGCAAATTTTGAGAATAAAAGATCACTCCTTGAGCAGTAAGATGCAATCGTCTCTGATAAGATATATTTCAAAGTTGCTTATCTTCATGTGTTCTATTTATTGATCAATTAGATATTTAGACAATGGTTACTCTTAAACACAATTTTGTTATTGCTGAAAATAATTTGTTTAACAGTAATATTACTGTACATGTTGAAAAAGTGGGTAAACTATGCTGAATTGGTGACAGAGGAAGGGAGCTCAGACTAACTTCTTGAAGTCAGAGCACTTGAAATGGCTTAGGAATGTTGTTTTTGCCAAGACCAAGGGTGGAGTTATTCCAGAGGCCCCAGTGAGTGAGAAAATGGTGATGTTGACTCAGATTAGGTTTGGCAGAAAGGAGGAGAAAGCCATTATTTCTTTCTCAGTGCAAATAAACTGGTTGAAGGAAGCCTGAGCATGAGAAAATTAGGTGAAATGATCCAATTGCCTGGCTTTTGATCCTTTGCTTACATCAACCAATCACTACAATTTTACAGAGTGGGAACAAGTTGGAAGAGGAATGGACAGACTTGAATCTTGCTTTATTTAGGCACATACTCCATGCACAATTACATTTGTAAACTTGACTTGTGCTACATTGCATCCTGTAAGCAACCCATGCCATGACATAATAAATGGATTATAATGGAGGAATTACGCTATGGGACAGGAGACCTCCAGGAGTGGTTCCCCTTTTTACATACAAAAAAGGGCTGAGTGGCACTCCTCAAAGGGTGCATGAATAGGGTTCTATTCTAATAATGATAAAAATGAGAATTTCGGACCTTTTTACATAGATTCCACAGCCTTACAAATAAACTTTTATCATCCATTTACCATAAAAATAAGAAAAACTGATGGCTAGTGCCCATGTTAAACTCTGTGCATAACTTTAAAGGGTTTTCTAAGTCTGACCTCTGTGTACCCCAGCTAATCTAAGCATGAATTGGGTCACAGCTCTGATATAGCACTCCATCCTTTTCTATTTTTAGTCTGCAAGGCAGTACTGAAAACTGTGTAGGGAGCTGCAGTTGGTCCTAACCACTCTAAAGAAGCAATGCTGTAGTTCCCCACACAGATGGTTCGCTGGTGGCTACTGGGCAAGGCATAAACACTGAAGATGATGAGGCACTAGCACTATTTCCTCTTAATTATCAAATTTAAATGAGGATTCTAGAGATTCCAATTTTAAAATAATGAATTTATCAGATGGGAAAAAAAATTCCAATACTACAAGAATCGTCTATATCTTTGGCTACAGTTGCTTACAGTAAAAAAAAGTTCACATGACCGAAAGAAAGACAGAATTTTAAAATATTCTAATATGTTTTTTCAATGACTTATGGGTTTAAATAGCAATATAACACTCAAAGATCTAAATAGATCAAACAATCTGGATACAAATGTGCTCCCTTAAGAAGAGCAGCAAGAAAGCTTGCATATTTCTTTTACAGTTTTCAGATTTGCTTTAGAAACAAGCATATGCTGCAAAAAATGAAAACAAAATATGGTGAATGAATACATGTAACGTTTACTGAGTGCCTAGAGATGTAATTGTCTTAATAAAATGTTTTTCAAAGAGTTTTGTAATCTGAATGATGATTTTGCTAGCAGTATGAAGAAATCTTAGACACTGGTACAGAATTGTATCCAGATGGTCATTTTAATTAGATAATGGTAATAACAAGGAAAAAAATCTTTCTTCCTCTAACACAGTAAAAATTATTAATTGAAAACCATTTTGATCTCCATTACCGTTATTCTTGGTGGCTGTCAGGCAATGGGGTGGGAAAAAAACATTTTTTTTGCGAACATATGAAATAAACTTAACTCCCCAGGATGCAGTATTGTGTCCTTGGGAGAAGGGCTTTAAAGGAAAATGATGTACTATTATAGCAATACTGTTGTTGTGCAAACCAAGGAGTTGGCCTTCACTAGAAAGAGAGGACAGCTGACACCCTGCTGCAAAGGCCAAGTTGGTTCTAGAGCGGTTTAACCCTTTAGGCTCCCCATGGTCATTAGCAACTGTGGCAACTAGAAGATTCCTATAAGAAAAGTGCTTTGTATGAAGCCTCATTATGCACCACAACTTGATCCCGAGGTGTTGTTGGCAACTGAGGCCCAACAATGGCTTCCGGGTTTATTTTCACTTTTTTCATTAAGAAACAAAGGAAATTTGCATTTCTCAATTAGAAAATGCTTATGTGAATGAAACTTCTGACCTCAGAGAATGTAGCATGGAACAATACAGCCTAAGCAAATAAATTAATAATAAAACTAATATTTATATCTTAAAATAATAGCTATATATGAAGGAAAGATACATTTACCATTTAATCCAAAAACACTGTTTGACGTACATATCCAGTTGTCACTTTGTGCTTTATGATAGCTATATATCCTTCTTGCTGTTGCTTAGTTCAGTTTCTTTACTGTAGCTATCAGCTGCATGAGGCAAATGCATATTTACTGCCAGACTCCTGCTACAACTGCAAAGATTAGTGTTCTCCCCAATTCTAGCAGTTTAAACCCTCATATTTCTCAGTCAATAGTAACAGAGGTACATGATTGACAGAGGGAGAGCACTCTCTTTGTCTCTTCTGATCAGTGCACTTTGTATGTATAGTACAAGTCAACATACAATACGATAGCAGCTTCTAGTCCCCTTATTCAGTTAAAAGTGGAAAAAATGTTTTCAAACATATGAAAAAATAAGAAAAAAATACAAAAGTTCAAATGACCCCCCTTTTCCCCATTAAAAGTAAACAGTTAAAAAACTAAGTACACATATTTGGTATCACCGCTTCGTAAAATTCTGAAATATAAAACAAATTATTCCAACCAGTTAACAGCACAACAACAAAATAATGAAACTCCAGAATCACGTTTTTTTGGCAAGCAGTAACATTGCAATAAAATTGAAGAAGCGAAACTGTCCGCTTAGTGTACAAAAAGAGAACACCATCTAAAAATGGGTTCATCCACTTTCAGAAAGCGAAGAATCTATATCCTGCCTACTACTCCAACTTTGTGAGGTGGCCAGGGTGGTAGTCATGGTGAGAGGCTGCTGTTCCGGCACTCCCTGGCACCTCGGAAAGAAAGCAATGTCCCATCTGTTGTGTGGCATAGGAGTATTGCACAAACCTCACGCTTGCGTTTGCAGATCCTGCTGATCCCATAGTCCCGTCTCTCGGCGATATCACGCACTCCCGCTATAACAGTGCAACTTTACTTTATAACAAACAATCCATGGCAATTTCAGTACAGCTCAAGTTGATATTTCCAGCCTGAGCTTTCCCTCTCAATGCTGCCTCTGAGATGCTCTTCTTGTCGCTGCGGTCCCATACTCAGCATGAGCTTCCTTCTTAATGCTGGCTTCTCTAGCCTCTGAGATGCTTGTCCTGCCTCAGGTGTCTCCATATTCCTGTGCCCACTTTCTCGTACTGGATCCCAATCCAGCACGCTTTCACTGGGAGATGAAAAGGTTCCTCTGTCCTTATTCAAGCCATAGGCCCTGGATTCTCTATCGGATACCATTGTACCAAGTGGCGGCTGACCTCATTCTACTTTTCCCAAGCGTTCTGGGCCTTTCCGCACTGTGTGGCCCTCTGGCTTGTCCTGCCTTCCCCTAAATCACTCTCCAGCACTTTATTAATGTTACAACTATAACACATTACTGTACACTGCTCCCACTGACTGACTGAGAAACAGGAAGTGTCCCACTGACAAACTCTCTCACTCTTACCCCTCCCAAGGTTGCGCTACTTTGCCATTCTATAGTCAGGCTCAGAAATATAACTTTTATAGTAACATTATAAAGCAGTGCATATCTTTCATGGTCTGGTTTTCCAATCTATTTTTCTCGGCAGATAATTCTAAGATCATGTGCACTTAAAGATCATGTTGACAGCATAATGTGAATTATTGTAGTCTCAATAACAAGGTCAGGTGCATGTATTACTATGTTACTTATCTAGGATATGGTGGTCACAAATAATACCAGACATAAGTACCATTTGTTTCTCTTTATGTAAAGCAAAACACTGAGTAGGTGCCAAAGAGCAAAATAGATGTCTCTAAATCCAGCATAGTGTGAGTGAATATGCAAACGTTCTCTTAGTTTCTTAAAAAAAAAAACATTCTTTTCTTTCCAGACACCAAGGACAGAGGTAGAATATATTTTTACCGAGTATCTTTGAATTTGGACACCTTGATTGTACTTCGCTCTATCTGACCTGATGCAAACCTGGATAACATACAGTATTTCTGTTGTACAGAGAGCTATTGGTCACCCCTAAAGATAAATCAGTATTTTGGTTCTTTTCAATAAGAATCTAACCGAACTAAAATGTTGCATGATGTAGTTCATGTCTGCAAAACACTCTTTTCTAGAAGCTTTGAAGAATATTGTCAATGTTATATAGAAAAGTATCTTCCAGCTGAATAATAGGGAGCAACAGGTAACTTCAGCTGGTGCCATACAGCCTTCTGTGTGTGGCTCTTAGGTGCAGATGTTGGAGAGATTTTCGTTAATCTGCTGATTTTACAAAAATAAAGAGTACAACAATCAAACTTCATTAAATAAGAAAAAGTTAAAAGAGAGGCAACCTAAACAAGGTGAACTCTAGAAATGATCCTCTTAATTCTGGACTGTAGTAAAGCTGATACATGATGTACTGTAGATGATTTTGCTGCTTTCACAGGGGTTATTTCCAAATAACATCTATGTATAATTTTTATGTGCTACCTATGAAAAGTAAAATCATCAGTACTGAAGAAGGCATCTTTGTGGTTTTAAAAGCTGACTTGTGACAACACCTATGTATAACATTTATGTTTCTTCGATAAAATGGTCACAAATGGCAAAGAGCAGAGGATGCTAGATGATAAATACAGCTAAGATGAAAAGGAAACATACAGTATTAACTACAAACACTACTTTAAGCAAACATTAAAAAATGGGTCTGTAGAGAAAATAAATCTATGAAATGGAAAAGAGTTATATTGTAGTGGAATGGGGCTAAAAGTAAACCATCTTTTACTTAGTTTGAGATTCATTTTTGGAAAGTAAATCCTTTTAGATGCTTTAGATGAATTATTATTACAATATCTGAATAAAATTACAAACCAATCTTTGCATTTAGCTGCACCTTTGGTAGAAAAATATGCATTTTATTGGTACAGTTGAAGGTTATTATCGATAGTTATCCTCTATCCTATGGGTCGGTCATAAAGGATAACTTGCTGATTGCTAGGGGTTCATCTGCTGAGACACCAGCAATGCTGAGGTTGGGGCTCTAGAACCCTGTGACTGGGACTCTATAAGCCCATCCTGAAAGGAGCAGAGGTGCTCATACTTGGCTTCCATTCATTGTTTATAAAACTGCTGAGCATACACTTAACTATATCCAACAGTCCCATGGACAATTAATTGAGTGGAGGCCAAGCCTCAATAGTGTTTTCATATGTTGAACTTATACAAGTTGACTGATGTATGCAACCTTAGTCTACAACTAAAAAAACTTTACATTGAAGTAAATGTTTCAATATAGTTGGGGCTGAAAGATCACAACCTATTCCAAATGGACATAGAAGAGCACTCGGCTGTCACCTGCAGTCCCATGGGCAGACATACCACCGGTTAAACCGTTGTGGCTGCACCGGGGTCCGGAGGCTCTTGTGGCAGGGCCAGTGTCAGGGGCAGGCAGTAGCCTAGGGCCCCCGCTCCCCAGGGGCCCTCAGCTAGCGGCACATCACTCAGCCCCTATGGGGCCCCTGTGAGGCAGAGGGGCCGCCTGCCACCAGCGCTAACTCCCCCGCCGCATTGAAGTAGAACTATATAGGTGACTGCCAGTACAGTTCAAAGCAATGATGGAGAGAGCGTCAGATGACGGTCCCTCTCCCATCATTCCCCGCTCTGCCTCTGACACTGCGGGTGCACGATGGCGTCATTGCACACTCACTGTGTGCCAGGCAGTGCAGCGGCAGCTCCCGAGACAGGAGCTGGGAGCAGTGCGGGCATGAGGAGAGATGAGGAGTGTTTTTTTATACTATAACAGTGAGTATTGGACTGTAGGGCCATTCTGGGGGGAAGGGAGATGCGGGCTGTGCTATATGCTATGTGTGCTGTCTACTACATGGCTGTTCTGTATACTATGTGGGCTGTGGTATATGCTACGTGGGCTGTGCTATATACTACGTGGGCTGTGTTATATACTAGTGGCTGTGCTATATACTACGTGGGCTGTGTTATATACTAGTCGCTGTGCTATATACTACGTGGGCTGGGCTATATACTACATGACTGTTCTATATACTACATGGGCTGTGTTATATACTACGTGGGCTGTGCTATATACTACATGGCTGTTCTATATACTATGTGGGCTGTGCTGTATACTATATGGCTGTTCTATATACTATGCAAGCTGTGCTATATACTACATGGCTGTTCTATATACTATGTGGGCTGTGCTATATACTATGTGGGCTGTGCTGTATACTACATGGCTGTTCTATATGCTATGTGGGCTGTGCTGTATACTACATGGCTGTTCTATATACTACATGGCTGTGCTATATACTATGTGGACTGTGCTGTATACTACGTGGGCTGTGCTGTATACTACATGGCTTTTCTATATACTACGTGAGCTGTGCTATATACTACGTGGGCTGTGTTATATACTACATGGCTGTTCTATATACTATGTGGGCTGTGCTGTATACTATATGGCTGTTCTATATTCTATGTGGGCTGTGCTATATACTACGTGTGCTGTGTTATATACTACATGGCTGTTCTATATACTACGTGGGCTGTGCTATATACTATGTGGGCTGTGCTGTATACTACATGGCTGTTCTATATACTACGTGGGCTGTGCTATATACTACATGGCTGTTCTATATACTACATGGCTGTGCTATATGCTATGTGGCTTGTGCTGTTTACTACATGGCTGTGCTATACACTACATGGGCTGTGTTTTATACTACATGGCTGTGCTGTATACTACATGGCTGTGCTATATAGTATGTGGCTTTGCTATATGCTATGTGGCTGTGCTATATTCTACGTGGCTGTGCTATGTACTATGTGGGCTGTGTTATATACTAGGTGGCCACGCTATATGCTACGTGTCTGTGCTATATGCTACATGGGCTGTGTTATATACTACGTGGCTGTGCTATATAATAAGTAGCTATGCTATATGCTATGTGTCTGTGCTATATGCTACATGGCTGTGCTGTATGCTACATGGGCTATGCTGTACGCTTCGTGGGCTGTGTTATATACTACATGGCTGTACTATATACTACATGGCAGTGCTATTTACTTTGCGGCGGTGCTATATACTATGTGGCTGTGCTATATACTATGTGGCTGTGCTATATACTACACAAGCGGTGATATATACTACATGGGCTGTGCTATATACTATGGGGGTAGATTATATTCTATGGGGGTATATTATATTCTATGGGGGGCTGTGTTATATACTATGTGGCTGTGTTATATACTATTGGGGGTATATTATATTTTATAGGGGAGGCTGTGTTATGTATTATGGGGGCATATTCTATTCTATTGGGGAGGCTGTGTTATATAATATGGGGGTACATTATACATTATATTCTATGGGGGAGGCTGTGTTATATACTATGGGGGTACATTATATTCTATGGGGGAGGCTGCATTATACTATGTTATATACTATGGGGCTGTGTTAAATTCTATGGGGGGCTACATTATATACTATGGGTAGGTGGGCTGTTTTACAGTATATTGTTTGGGGGTCTGTATTAGATTTTATGAGGGAGGATTGCATCATACTCTTTGATGGGGCTACATTATATTCTATGGGGGGCTGTATTATATTTATATTCTATGAGGGGTGATTGCATCATAATCTATGAGGGGGCTACATTATACTATATGAGGGGGCTGCATTATATTCTATGGAGGGTTACATTATTTTCTGTGGGGTGGTTGCATTATGCTCTACAGGGTGGCTGCATTATACTATATGTGGGCTGCATTATACTGTATGGAGGACTATGGGGAATATACTAAAACTAATAAACTATGGGAAGTGAATTGTACCACACAGATGATGATGGTGGTGCATTATACTATATGAAGCATTATGAAGAGTGCATTATACTATGTGGAGGACTGAGCAGTGTATTTTACTATATGGAGGACTATGGGGCATATTATATTATATGGAGGACTATGGGGGTGTGCATTTTACAATATTGAGGACTGTGGTGCACATTATAATATATGGAGGACTATGAGGTGTATTATACTAAACAAGCAAAATGCTGCATATTCATCAAATGATTGGATTGTTTATGCCGAAACAGAAATCAGTGTTCTCAGCAGCACATCACTGTTGTAAACTGTAGATGTGCTGCTGATAACATGATCCTGTATGGTGATCTGTTAGTGATCTATTAGTGATCATCCTGTCTCCATCATTCTTTCTCAGAGGGTGGAAAGAGGCCGGGAAACAAGCATTGAACGACTTCAATATTGTCGATCACACTCATTTAGTGGCCTGAACGCAGCACATGCAAATACAACCGAAATGCTTCTGTGTGATGTGCAATAGCTTAGCATTTGGTGCCCCATTTTAAACTTTTCCTAAAACCATCCCTGCCTGCAGAGCGGCTAATATTGAGGCCAATCTGGCCAGTTTATCTGACTCCGAGGCTCCTGGGGGCCCCTGGCCAGATTACCCTCATGTGCGGTGGGCAGGGAGGAAGCCCTGTAGCTCAGCAGCCTGCAGGAGAAAATGGCAGTGGAGTGGAGCTGCAGGGAATGGGTCGGTCCTGCTTACTGCTCGCTCTTCCTGTCTCACACAGCAGCAGCTGAATGACATCATCATTCAGTGCAGTGGCTGTGCAAGACAGGAAGCTTCCGGCAATGGTGAAGCTTCAGGATACCGTGAGCAGAGGTGAGGTGTGGAGAGTGTGTGTGTATGCAGAGAGGAGCACGTGTGTGTTTGTAGGTGGAGGTGAGGGCAATGATAGGGGTGATGGGGCAGAAGGCAATGATTTGGTTGACAGAGAAGGCAATGATAGGGGTAATAAAGGAGGTGGCGAATTGGCAATAATGGGGTGGTGGAGATAAAGCAATAATGGAGGTGGTGAAGGGGGCAATCAGGGGGTGGGGGAGAGGGCAATCATGGGATGCGGGGGGAGGAGGACAATGAGGGGTGTGGGGGAGTGGGATGGGAGGAAAGGGGATTTATAATATATTTAAGGACTGGGAGGTGGAGGAAGACATTATTATTGATTATTATGTCTAACACAGTCCCTTAGTATATAGTGAACTCACCTACTGTATGTATAGCACAGTCCTTTAGTATGTATGTGTGTACATATAGAGTACAGACAAAAAGTTTGGACACACTTTCTCATTTTTCTGTATTTTCATGACTATGAAAATTTTAAATTCATACTGAATGCATCAAAACTATGAATTAACACAAGTGGAATTATATACTTAACAAAAAAGTGTGAAGCAACTGAAAATATGTCATATTCTAGGTTCTTCAAAGTAGCCACCTTTTGCTTTGATGACTGCTTTTGCACACTCTTGGCATTCTCTTGATGAGCTTCAAGAGGTAGTCACCGGGAATGGTTTTCACTTCACAGGTATGCCCTGGCAGTTTTAATAAGTGGGATTTCTTGCCTTATAAATGGGGTTGGGACCATCAGTTGTGTTGAGCAGAAGTCTGGTGGATACACAGCTGAAAGTCCTACTGAATAGACTGTTAGAAATTGAATTATGGCAAGAAAAAAGGAGCTAAGTAAAGAAAAATGAGTGACCAACATTACTTTAAGAAATGAAGGTCAGTCAGTCTGAAAAATTGGGAAAACTTTGAAAGTGTCCCCAAGTGCAGTTGCAAAAACCATCAAACACTTCAAAGAAACTGGCTCACATGAGGACCACCCCAGGAAAGGAAGACCAAGAGTCACCTCTGCTTCTGAGGATACATTTATCCAAGTCACCAGCCTCAGAAATTGCAGGTTAACAGCATATATATATATATATATATATATATATATATATAGTGTATGTATATAGTTTTGTCACCGGTACAGGGGCCCCAAGCTGTCTGTGTCGACCCAGTGCAGTACTATATACAATGAATAGAGCGGAAATCAGACATGCAAACCTCTATATCACTCATGACTGGACTGCAGAGCCCCATTCTTGGGGTTCTAGAGCCCCGATCTCAGGATTGCTGAGGGTCCCAGTGGTTGTAGAATTATCTTCCTGAAAAGGGATAACTTGTTTTTTTTTAGGGAGATAACACATTAACATCTATTGGCAAGTTGACATATGTTTTTTGTTGCATATGCCCACAGTGCTTTGAAAATCTATATCAAGATTCACTACTAATGGACAAATAATAAACCAGGAATAACTATTGCAAATGCAAATCTAAAGCTGGCTGAATCCATGGTCAGCTTCAGGGTCTTTGTACTGATTTGATGTTGAAGAATTCAGACCAGCAGCACCATGCGACTCAACTGTAATGTCAATTTTAGAAATGAACTGCAATGCACTCCTGAAAAAAGAAAAACTTTTACAACTCCTTTAAGGGGCTCAAATTAACCGTAGCCTCAGGAGAACGAGAAAAGGTGAGTATTGTATTTATTTTTTTAAATCAGTGGTGGCGCTAATACTGTAGTACTATGGGGGCTGCATTATACTGTATGAGAGATGCATTATACTCTATGGTGTATGCATTATTCTCTATGGGCAAGCATTATACCATATGGGGCTACATTTTACTCTATGGAGGGATGCCTTATACTCTATGGGGGCTACATTATACTCTATGGGGCTGCATTTTACTCTATGGGGATGTATTATACTCTATAGGAGCTACATTATTCTCTATAGGGGCTACATTGTATTCTATGTGGAGCTGCATTATACTATATGGGGGGCTGCATTAGACTCTTTGGGCATGCATTATAATCTATGGCTCTATGGGAGCTACATTAAACTCTATGGGGCAGCATTTTACTCTATGGGGGCTGCGTTATACTGTATGTGGAGCTGCATTATACTCTATGGGGCTGTATTGTACACTTTGATGGCTGAGTTATACTCTATGTGGGGCTGAATTATAATTCATGGGGCTGCATTATACTCTATGTGGCTGCATTACACTATATGGGGTTGAATGATAGTCTACGAGAGGCTGTATTATACTCTGTGGGGGCAGCATTATATTCTATGGGATGGCATTATACTATATGAGGCTGCATTATAGTCTATGAGACTAAATTATACTATATTGAGCTGTATCATACTCTATAGGGCTGCTTTATACTCTATGAGGAGCTTCATTATACTCCATGGGGCTGCATTACACTATATTGGGTCTACATTAAATTATGTGGAGGCTGCAGAATGTAATATTTGTTTGCAATTACAGAGGTGAGACATTTCCTGTAGTTCTTGACCTAGTTTTCACACACTGTAGCAGGGATTTTGGCTCACTCCTCCATACAGATCTTCTCCAGATATTTCAGGTTTCGATACTGTCGCTTGGCAACATTGAGTTTCAGTTCCCTCCAAAGATTTTCTATTGGGCTTGAGTCTGAAACTTGCTAGGGCACTCCAGGACCATGAATGCTTTTTATGGAGCCACTCCTTAGTTACCCTGGTTGTGTGGTTTGGGTCATTGTTATGCTGGAAGACCCAGCCAAGACCCATCTTCAGTGTGCATAACTGAGGGAAGGAGGTTGGCCAAAATCTCACTATACGTAACACATCTATCCTGCTTTCAATACTGTGAAGTCGTCCTGTCCTATTTGCAGTTAAACACCCCCAAAGTATGATGCTTCCCCTACCATGCTTCATGGTTTAAACAGGGTTTAAATGGGGTTGTACTCATTATTTTACCTCCAAACACGGTGAGTACAGTTGGTACCAAAAAGTTTTATTTTGGTCTCATCTGACATCATGACTTTTTCCCATGCCTTTTCTGGATCATCCAGATGTTCATTGGTGCACTTCAATAATTCCTGGACATGTGCTGATGAGAGAAGGGGGATCTTCTGTGCCCTAGCAGATTTTAATCCATGATAGCATAGTGTGTTACGAATGGTAGTCAAAGTAACAAAATTAAGAAAGTCAGCACTCATCTTTATTTTGAAGATAATTCGGTCCTTTTTAATTTTCATTTAATTTTGGACAGTTGACAAAAAGTACAACAGTGCTATCAGCATGGCGGCAGGTGCAGTGATTTAAAAAAAAGAGAAATGACGGACCAAAATCACTACACCTACAACCACGCTGCTAGCACTATGGGGTTCATTATACTATATGAAGGACTATGGGGTGCATTATACTATGATTGGTGCATTTTACTAAAGGGTGGACTATCGTGGTACATTATACAATGTGCAGAGGACTATGTTATGCATTATACTACTGTGTATTGAGGACTATGGGGAGTATATTATACTATACAGAGTACTATGGGGAGTATATTATACTATCTGTAGGGGTATGGGGATGGTTTTACACTATATGGAGGACTATAGGGCACATTATACTATATAGAGAACTGCTCTTCTGATCTCACTGCAGAGCTGTGTGTTATTATACTTGACACATCTGCAGGTTCTGCTCAGCTCCAGTTTCAATCTGAGAGGCTGAGAGGGTTACAATAGCAGAGCTCAGATAAAGGAAAAAAATGTGTTTACACGGAAGACAAATTTAATCTCTCTTGTTCTGTGTTGGTTATTTGGTTATTTGGTTGGTCACTGGTAACTTCCATTTCATGTAGAATAAGCTCTGGAGGTAGAGTTATCTTCCAGGCAGTGTACTTTTCAGAGCCTCGAAGAGGTCAATTATATGAAGTGATAAAAGATGATTTATCAACAACAAGACATCTGATATAAGGCATACAGGAATGGCTTTTTCCAACAGTCAATAATACTGTGTGCCCATTTGTTTTATTATTATTATTATTATTATTATTATTATTATACATTTTTATAGTGCCATTTATTCCATGGTGCTTTACATGTGAATATGGGGCAAATATAGACAAGTACATTAAACATGAGCAAAAACAAGGCACACAGGTACATAAGGTACATATTAATAGTTTAGATAAGTCAAATGTGGTGACAGATTCCCTTTAAAGGTAATGGCAGTAGAGTTAGCTAGATGATAATGTTCTGTCTCCGCCATCTAATATTGTTACCCTGATTATTTGCTTGCATAATTGCAGTTTCCTCAGTATACAGCATTGATATATTCATGCCTTTATTCATCTGTGATGCTTTGGCTCCCTCTAGCGGTCAGAGTTATGTTGGCAGTTCAATCTTGTTTTTGTATTATCCATGTCTGATTCTCCTCCTCCTTTGCAATGCATTATGGTAGCTCAGCCTCCACTTCCCTCCATTTTTCCTTTCACTTTCTTCAGTTTGCCTTCAAGGAAAGACGCTTCACTTCATCCCCCTTGCGATTGCATTGCCGGTATGTCTTTATGCTTCCTATAGATATTTCTGCTCTATATTAGCTTAGTTTAACCAGTTGTACTCCTAGTTTAGTCACTAGCCTTCTAAATGTTATGCATAATGTAGATCATGTGTATTATGTATCTGTTCTATGCCATGCACTGATTCTATGTATATCATTGTTCACAGTTTCACCGCATCAATATACCACTACGTTTAATAAAGCACAGACTCAACCACAGTCTCCTTATTGGACTCCGGTATAGCGGTTTAGCTGACTGTATAGCTACGTATGAGCCTGCCTCAGCTAGTGAGGACAGAACAGTGAAATGGCAGCCATCCAACTAGTGGGATTCAAGTCACCGGCTACACAGAGACTGAATACAGCTGCAGCAATCTCGGCACAGCCAAGCACTCTCCCAAGACACCATGTCTCACAAATCACATAGGACAAGATCTGTTACTTCCGTCTCCTCAAAGACAACATCCATCAGCAGCACGGTCGCCATTGCCCGCGCAAATGCTGAAGCCGCCAAAATACGAGCGAGCTTTGCTGACCAAGAGATGCAACTTAAATTAGAAAAAGCACGCCTAGATGACGAAGAGAGAAGGTCACTCTTAGAGAGAGACGAGCAAGAGAGAAGGTCACGCTTAGAGAGAGCCGACCAAGAGAGAAGAACGCAGTTAGAGAAGGCACGTGTGGATGCCGCCTTAGAAAGCCTAGCAGCAAAAAGGTAAGCTGCCGCAGCCCTCGCCGAAGCAGAATCGCTAGGAGCCGCGCAAAATCCCAAGCTGCATAGCCAAAGCAGTACGTCGAGTCTGGAGTTTCCACTGCAAGACTCACCACAACGCACATCTCAGTATGTTAATGACCTTCCTGATCCAAACTATAACCCTGAACCAGTACCAAAACCAGAATACGACACCTCCAGCGGAGTGAGCGAGAGTCGTCACGAGGCTCAGGACAGAAACAAACTCGAAAATGTGAGGCAAAACAACTCTGCTAATGACTACCTTGCCCCTCACCAGGTAACCAACATGAATCACTCTGCTGACACACCTTACGTCAGACCGAAGCAATACGACACCGGCTGGCGCCACCCTGAGGACACTAACAGGTATGAACGCACCTCACATCATTATCAGGGCGACCCATCACCAGTATACTCTGCTGACAACCGGTTCACGACAGAATTTGCCAAGTTCTTCACACGACGTGAACTGGTTGCCAAGGGACTCATGAAATTCACTGACCGAGCTGAAGGTTACAGAGCTTGGAAAACTTCCTTCCAAAATGTCATTAGAGACTTGGGGCTACAACACAGGGAAGAGATAGACCTGTTAGTCAAATACCTGGGAGAAGAGTCAGTCAAACACGCAGTAAGGATCAGAGACATTAATATAAACCACCCTGAGACTGGCCTCAAAGAGATCTGGAAAAGGCTGGATGACTGTTACGGCTCAGCAGAAGTAATAGAAAGAGCCTTGTTCAAAAGAATCGATGACTTTCCTAAAATATCTAACAAAGGTCTCCAGAAACTTTGAGAGCTAAGCGACTTGCTAAAGGAAGTCCAAGTTGCCAAATACGAGGACGACCTACAGGGACTTGCATTTCTCGACACAGCCAGAGGTGTTAACCCTATAGTCCAGAAGTTGCCCTACAATCTACAGGAGAGGTGGCTCACACATGGTTCCACGTACAAATACAAACACAGCGTTCCATTCCCTCCCTTCTCCGTTTTTGTTGACTTCATACACCAACAAGCAAGAATTAGAAACGATCCCAGCTTTGACTTTGCAATACCATATGCCACACCGTCACCACCTGCAAATCCACGCAGAACATCTGTGGAAGTACACAAGACTTATGTTTCTTCTCCAGGTTCTAATTACAGGTCTGCTGGCTGCTCCCAATCAGAGACAAAGGTGCAGGACCCTGACAAGCAGTGCCCACTTCATCAGAAGCCTCATCCTCTCCTGAAATGCAGAGCCTTCAGAGGAAAATCTATGCCAGATCGCAGAAGCTTTCTGAAAGAAAACGGTATCTGCTACAAGTGCTGCTCGTCCACAGCTCATCTCGCCAAGGATTGCAAGGTCAGTGTAAAATGCACAGAATGTGGCACCACAGATCATAACACCGCTCTACACCCTGGCCCAGCTCCATGGATTACACAGAACACACCAGCTGACAGTGAGCATGGCGGGGAGGAAAGGAGCACTGATACAGCTACGCCAGAGATCACTTCACAATGTACCGAGGTCTGCAAAGGGACAATAGACAGTAGGTCCTGTTCAAAAATATGCCTCGTCAAAGTATACCCGAAGGGCCATAGAGACCAAGCTGTAAGACTGTATGCTATCTTAGATGACCAAAGTAATCGATCCTTGGCTAGATCAACGTTCTTTGACCTATTCAACATCAAAGGGCCAAGCACTCCCTACTCTTTAAAGACGTGTGCAGGTACTGTGACAACAGCAGGCAGGAAAGCTACTGACTACCAGATCGAGTCTTTAGACGGACAATTCTGCCTACCACTACCTACGATCATCGAATGTAACCAGATCCCAGACAACAGATCTGAAATCCCTACGCCAGATGTAGCAATCCATCACGCTCACTTAAAACAAATAGCACACCTCATACCGGAACTCGACCATCAGGCCCAGATAATTCTGCTGTTGGGGAGAGATATCCTACAGGTTCATAAAGTGAGACGTCATATCAACGGACTCCACAATGCTCCCTATGCCCAAAGGCTAGACCTAGGATGGGTCATAATTGGCAACGTATGCTTGGGACGCATGCACGCCCCATCTTCTGTGACAAGCATGCTGACAAATACATTGGAGAAAGGACGTCCATCTCTGTTTCATCCTTGTAACAATGAGTTCCATGTCAGGGAACTGCCACACAGCATCCAACTACCTGATCATTTAATAGACTTTACTCACGACAGCAGTATAGTGTCGGGAAGCTATGAGGATCAGTTAGGGGGCACAGTCTTCCAGAGAACTAAGCAGGACAACCAAGTGGCAATGTCGGTAGAGGACAAGTTGTTCTTAGAGGTAATGGACAAGGGACTCGTTAAAGATGAGACCAACAGCTGGGTCGCACCTCTTCCCTTCAAAACCCACAGACCACGTCTACCGAACAACAGAAATCAGGCATTACAACGTTTCTCCTCTCTCATTCGTAATCTGCAAAAGAAACCAGAGATGAAAGATCACTTTTTCTCCTTCATGTCAAAGATTTTTGAAAACCGTCACGCAGAACTAGCTCCCACTCTCAAAGACTCTGAAGAATGCTGGTTCCTACCCATGTTCGGAGTATACCACCCTAAGAAACCAGGCCAGATCAGAGTCGTGTTTGATTCCAGTGCTAAATTTAATGATGTCTCCCTGAATGACGTTCTGCTGACAGGATCAGACCTCAATAACAAACTACTGGGTGTACTTATGCGCTTCCGTAAGGATTCCATTGCCTTCATCGCTGACATCCAGCAAATGTTCCATTGTTTCCTTGTGAGAGAGAGAGACAGGAACTTCCTAAGATTCTTCTGGTACAGAGACAATGATCCTACTAAAGAAGTCACAGAGTATCGCATGAGAGTGCACATCTTTGGCAACAGTCCTTCACCTGCAGTCGCCATTTACGGACTCAAAAGGTCAGCTCAGGAAGGAGAACCAGAATACGGAGCAGATGTCAGACAATTCATAGAAAAGGACTTTTATGTCGACGACTGTCTAAAAGCCATGCCTTCAAATGAGACTGCCATCAGTCTTCTCAGGAGAGCTCAGGACATGCTTGCCTACTCGAACCTTAGGCTTCATAAAATATCCTCAAACAGCCAAGAACTCATGGAAGCGTTCCCTTCTCAAGACCTATGTAATGGTCTCAGAGACCTGGACCTGGGGTCAGACTCCGCACCAATGCAACGCAGCCTCGGGCTTCTCTGGAATCTACAATCAGACACTTTCACCTTTCAGGTCAGCCAGGAAGAAAGGCCTTTCACACGTAGAGGCGTCCTGTCTAACATCAACAGTCTGTACGACCCTTTGGGTTTCGCAGCTCCTGTTACTATACAAGGCAAGGCCCTACTAAGAGACTTAACTAGGGAAACATCTGACTGGGATGCACCTCTGCCACCTGATAAGAGGATCCAGTGGGAAGAGTGGAAGAACTCGTTAGCGGCACTCTCCAACTTGCATATGCCAAGGCCATACACCCCTGTGCCATCTACTGAGATACAGAGCCAAAGACTGTACGTATTTGCAGATGCTTCTGTCAAAGCAATTGCCGCTGTTGCCTACCTCAAAACTGTAGACTCCAAATGTCAGTGCCACATTGGTTTCGTCATGGGAAAGGCCAAACTCGCACCACAACCAGAGCACACTATACCCAGGTTAGAGCTTTGTGCCGCAGTCTTAGCCATTGAGTTAGCGGAGTTCATCGCATCCGAAATGGATATCGACCTGACACAAGCCAAGTTCTACTCAGACAGCAAAGTAGTCCTGGGATATATCCACAACGAAACCAGGCGATTCTACGTTTATGTCAATAACAGAGTGCTACGAATCAGGAGATCAGTTCACCCACAGCAGTGGCATTACATACCCACAGACCAGAATCCCACAGATCATGCAACTAGAGCAGTTGACACAAGTCGACTAGGAAGCACAACGTGGCTCTCTGGACCAAAACTATTGTACATTGAGGAATGTTTTCCAGACACCTTCGAACTTGTAGGAGAGGACTCAGATGCTGAAATCCGCCCTCAGGTGTCTACACTACATACAATGACCTCTGTTATCCAGCTTGGATCTTGCAGGTTCGACAGATTCTCAAGTTGGAAGTCACTTACTCGAGCCATTACCTGCCTGACACATATAGCTCGCTCATTCATGGCTACCAGAACTTGTGGCACAGAAAAATGTAAAGGTTGGCATCTTTGTAAAAATACCTACGTTACCTCCGACTTAGAGTTCTCTAGAAATCACATCATCCTCACTGTTCAAAGAGAAACCTACTTAGCAGAAATCCAATGTCTTACTAACAAAGCTCCAATACCAGCGAGCAGCGTATTGAGAAAACTCGACCCATTCATCGACAACAGCGGCCTACTGAGAGTAGGAGGCCGACTCAAAGAAGCTGAGATGGAGTTTGTGGAGAAATTCCCTCTTATACTTCCCGGAAAATGTCATGTTGCCTACCTAATCGTACAACATTACCACAATCTGGTCAAGCACCAAGGAAGACTATTTTCAGAAGGAGCAGCGAGGCTCACCCACGAAAGCCTAATCACCTTCATGGCTGAAGCTGCAGCTATAATCAATGCAAGACCCCTGGTTCCAGTTCCTAACGACCCTGAGGAGCCCTTGTTATTAACTCCAGCTACTTTACTTACCCAGAAAACAGGACTGTCCAGTGCCCCTCCAGGAGGATTCGACGCGAAGGACCTCTACAAGCGCCAATGGAGACAGGTACAAAGTCTTGCAAATACTTTCTGGGACAGGTGGCGCAAACAATATTTGTCTACCCTGCAGCCACGTACAAAGTGGCAATCTACTAAACCTAATCTGAACATAGGTGACCTTGTTCTTGTGAAAGACTGTCAGATTCACCGGAACCAGTGGCCACTTGGTCTAGTTACCGCAACGTTCCCGAGCAAGGACGGCAACGTCCGCAAAGTTGAGCTAAGGATGACCAAAGGGAATGAACCTAAGACATTTTCCAGACCGGTATCTGAACTGGTCCTATTGTTGCCTTCGGAAGAAAGGAGTAGTGACATCCGTTGATGCCAGACGGGGAGTGTTCTGTCTCCGCCATCTAATATTGTTACCCTGATTATTTGCTTGCATAATTGCAGTTTCCTCAGTATACAGCATTGATATATTCATGCCTTTATTCATCTGTGATGCTTTGGCTGCCTCTAGCGGTCAGAGTTATGTTGGCAGTTCAATCTTGTTTTTGTATTATCCATGTCTGATTCTCCTCCTCCTTTGCAATGCATTATGGTAGCTCAGCCTCCACTTCCCTCCATTTTTCCTTTCACTTTCTTCAGTTTGCCTTCAAGGAAAGACGCTTCACTTCATCCCCCTTGCGATTGCATTGCCGGTATGTCTTTATGCTTCCTATAGATATTTCTGCTCTATATTAGCTTAGTTTAACCAGTTGTACTCCTAGTTTAGTCACTAGTAGAGTTGAGCGACCTTGACCTTTTTAGAGTCGAGCCGGGTTTTGCGAAACCCGACTATGTCCAAAGTCGGGTCGAGTGAAATCGGCCGATTATGACGTAAAGTCGGGATCGACCGAAACACGAAACCCAATGCAAGTCAATGGGGCAGCATAGTCGGCAGTGAGTGGGGGCCAGGAAAACACCTAGAGTGCCCATTTTAATGTCAAAACCATCCATTCTTCTTAATGAAGCTTGTCAAGCGTAATTTACCTTAAAATAATTGGAAGGCATTTGAAATTGGGGGTCATTTGGCTAAAGTTGTGGGGGGTAGGGCTGGTTCAAGTAATTAGTGGGCCCAGTAAATCTGGACCACGTCACGGCAGTGGAGCAGGGAGAGGTAAGTATTTCAACTTTGCAAGTGCTGTGATCCTGAGCAAGCAGGGGGGGCCCACTCGTTGGCATTGGCACTGGCACAGGGCCCCTCAAAGTACAGCGGTGTGTTTGCACGGCGGGGGCGCCTCCCACCGGCAGCAACACTTTTGCGTACTATGAGAGGCCCTGTGCCAGTGACGTCGCCAACTAGTATTCCTCCCCCCACCTGATGAAGGAACCTGCACTTTCATCTGCACCTTCCTCTTTGTCCCCGTGTAAGGTGGTATGGTATGCGGGAAGAGCAACCTGACTTTCAGCAGGGTCACAATGTTGTTGTGTAGCGTGCACGGGGAATGTTGCGTTATGGGTCAATGTACCAGCAGACTCATCTATCACTGGCTGGGCAATGGGCACGATGAAGTGGAAACACAGATATAGGCCCAAAGAAGAAAGTGGGCTAAATGCAGTTCAAAATTGGTAACACAGGAATAACCAGGGGGCATTGCAGTGGAGGACAACTGGAATGAGAGGCTGACACAGAGAGTAGGGCCAAATCAGTAAGTAGTCGAAATGCAGTTCAAAATTGGCAACCGTAGTAAACAGGCGGCACAGCTTTGTTCAGTGGAGGAGAACAGCAAGGAGTGGCAGACACCGATAGTAGGCCCCAACCCAACTAGTAGGCCAAATGCAGTCTAACATTAACAACTACTTAACGAGAGGCTGAAAATGGAATTTCAGGACAGGAAACCAGGAGAACAGCAAGGAGTGGCAGACACCGATAGTAGGCCCCAAACCAACTAGTACGCCAAATGCAGTTGTTCCATTTAACCACAATTTAATGAGAGCCTGAAGATAGAAGCTCAGGAAAGGCAACCTGGGGAACACCTTGGAGTGTAACACACCATCTCTCTCCACCCCATACCCATTTTGTAGGCCTAATGCTGTGTACTTTTCTACAACTACTAAACGAGAGTCGGAAGACCGAAGCAATGGCAAGGAAACCTGGGGAACACCTTGGAGTGTAACACACCATCTCTCTCCACCCCATACCCAATTTGTAGGCCTAATGCAGCCTACTTTCCGACACCTACTAAACGAGAGCATGAAGATCGAAGCTCAGGAAAGGCAACCTGGGGAACACCTTGGAGTGTAACACACCATCTCTCTCCACCCCATACCCATTTTTTAGGCCTAATGCAGTGTACTTTTCTACAACTACTAAACGAGAGTCGGAAGACCGAAGCAATGGCAAGGAAACCTGGGGAACACCTTGGAGTGTAACACACCATCTCTCTCCACCCCATACCCAATTTGTAGGCCTAATGCAGCCTTCTTTCCGACACCTACTAAACGAGAGCATGAAGATCGAAGCTCAGGAAAGGCAACCTGGTGAAAACCTTGGAGTGTAACACAACCTGTCTCTACACCCCATACACAATTAGTAGGCCTAATGCAGCGTAGTTTCCAACAGCTACTAAACGAGAGCCGGAAGATCGAAGCTCAGGAAAGGCAACCTGGGGAACACCTTGGAGTGTAACACAACCTCTCTCTACACCACGGAAGGGCTGATTCTTAGGAAGGAAGGCTGTTGTAAATAAGCATTGCGCGTCCGAGGGTGATTATATTCTTATTCGGTATCTACTCACCCTCGGACGCGCCATGCTTCTTGATTTGTAATTAATGTTTATTTGCAATGTGCTTTTGACTTACTTAATTATTTTTTTAATTATTGATTTTATTAAATTAATAGTTTAACATCTTATTGGAAATAATTTAAAGGAGACGCGACAGGACAACACTCGGTGGATGCCATATCTGTGTTAACAACTCCAAAAAACTTTCAGTTAACTTCTTGCAGGAGAAAGAAATTGTAGCTGTTGGACCTTTGTAGTACAGTTCCAGATATTTGTTGTGTGTTTGTTTTGATTGTTAAAATGTCTGCATTTGAGATCTCAACACGATCTTATTTTTTATAATCAAATTAATTTTTTAAATATTTTATTAGGTTGGTTCAAGGGGTACACGGGCCGCAGTAGACAGGTCAGTGGAGGCCTAGTGGAAGGAGGGACCGCAGATGCGCCACTGTTTCACCCATACACAATTAGTAGGCCTAATGCAGCGTAGTTTCCAACAGCTACTAAACGAGAGCCGGAAGATCGAAGCTCAGGAAAGGCAACCTGGGGAACACCTTGGAGTGTAACAACAACCTCTCTCTACACCACGGAAGGGCTGATTCTTAGGAAGGAAGGCTGTTGTAAATAAGCATTGCGCGTCCGAGGGTGATTATATTCTTATTCGGTATCTACTCACCCTCGGACGCGCCATGCTTCTTGATTTGTAATTAATGTTTATTTGCAATGTGCTTTTGACTTACTCAATTATTTTTTTAATTATTGATTTTATTAAATTAATAGTTTAACATCTTATTGGAAATAATTTAAAGGAGACGCGACAGGACAACACTCGGTGGATGCCATATCTGTGTTAACAACTCCAAAAAACTTTCAGTTAACTTCTTGCAGGAGAAAGAAATTGTAGCTGTTGGACCTTTGTAGTACAGTTCCAGATATTTGTTGTGTGTTTGTTTTGATTGTTAAAATGTCTGCATTTGAGATCTCAACACGATCTTATTTTTTATAATCAAATTAATTTTTTAAATATTTTATTAGGTTGGTTCAAGGGGTACACGGGCCGCAGTAGACAGGTCAGTGGAGGCCTAGTGGAAGGAGGGACCACAGACAGGCATCGAAGGCCTAAAATAATAACACATGGCTGTAGGCAATTTTAAATTGGTTCCAGGGGTACACGGGCAGCAGTGCCCTGGTCAGTGTAGTAGTAGTTGAAAGAATGGACCGCAGACAGGCATCGAAGGCCTAAAATAAAAAAATTGGGCTGGCTGTAGGCAATTTTAAATTGGTTCCAGGGGTACACGGGCAGCAGTGGTGTGGTCAGTGGAGGCCTAGTGGAAGGAGTGACCGCAGACAGGCATCGAAGGCCTAAAATATTAACACATGGCTGTAGTCAATTTTAAATTGGTTCCAGGGGTACTTGGGCAGCAGTGCCCTGGTCAGTGTAGTAGTAGTTGAAAGAATGGACCGCAGACAGGCATCGAAGGCCTAAAATAAAAAAATTGGGCTGGCTGTAGGCAATTTTAAATTGGTTCCAGGGGTACACGGGCAGCAGTGGTGTGGTCAATGGAGGCCTAGTGGAAGGAGTGACCGCAGACAGGCATCGAAGGCCTAAAATAATAACACATGGCTGTAGGCAATTTTAAATTGGTTCCAGGGGTACACGGGCAGCAGTGCCCTGGTCAGTGTAGTAGTAGTTGAAAGAATGGACCGCAGACAGGCATCGAAGGCCTAAAATAAAAAAATTGGGCTGGCTGTAGGCAATTTTAAATTGGTTCCAGGGGTACACGGGCAGCAGTGGTGTGGTCAGTGGAGGCCTAGTGGAAGGAGTGACCGCAGACAGGCATCGAAGGCCTAAAATAATCACACATGGCTGTAGGCAATTTTAAATTGGTTCCAGGGGTACACGGGCAGCAGTGGTGTGGTCAGTGGAGGCCTAGTGGAAGGAGTGACCACAGACAGGCATCGAAGGCCTAAAATATTAACACATGGCTGTAGTCAATTTTAAATTGGTTCCAGGGGTACTTGGGCAGCAGTGCCCTGGTCAGTGTAGTAGTAGTTGAAAGAATGGACCGCAGACAGGCATCGAAGGCCTAAAATAAAAAAATTGGGCTGGCTGTATGCAATTTTAAATTGGTTCCAGGGGTACACGGGCAGCAGTGGTGTGGTCAGTGGAGGCCTAGTGGAAGGAGTGACCGCAGACAGGCATCGAAGGCCTAAAATAATCACACATGGCTGTAGGCAATTTTAAATTGGTTCCAGGGGTACACGGGCAGCAGTGGTGTGGTCAGTGGAGGCCTAGTGGAAGGAGTGACCGCAGACAGGCATCGAAGGCCTAAAATAATAACACATGGCTGTAGGCAATTTTAAATTGGTTCCAGGGGTACACGGGCAGCAGTGCCCTGGTCAGTGTAATAGTAGTTGAAAGAATGGACCGCAGACAGGCATCGAAGGCCTAAAATAAAAAAATTGGGCTGGCTGTAGGCAATTTTAAATTGGTTCCAGGGGTACACGGGCAGCAGTGGTGTGGTCAGTGGAGGCCTAGTGGAAGGAGTGACCGCAGACAGGCATCGAAGGCCTAAAATAATAACACATGGCTGTAGGCAATTTTAAATTGGTTCCAGGGGTACACGGGCAGCAGTGCCCTGGTCAGTGTAGTAGTAGTTGAAAGAATGGACCGCAGACAGGCATCGAAGGCCTAAAATAAAAAAATTGGGCTGGCTGTAGGCAATTTTAAATTGGTTCCAGGGGTACACGGGCAGCAGTGGTGTGGTCAGTGGAGGCCTAGTGGAAGGAGTGACCGCAGACAGGCATCGAAGGCCTAAAATAATCACACATGGCTGTAGGCAATTTTAAATTGGTTCCAGGGGTACACGGGCAGCAGTGGTGTGGTCAGTGGAGGCCTAGTGGAAGGAGTGACCACAGACAGGCATCGAAGGCCTAAAATATTAACACATGGCTGTAGTCAATTTTAAATTGGTTCCAGGGGTACTTGGGCAGCAGTGCCCTGGTCAGTGTAGTAGTAGTTGAAAGAATGGACCGCAGACAGGCATCGAAGGCCTAAAATAAAAAAATTGGGCTGGCTGTATGCAATTTTAAATTGGTTCCAGGGGTACACGGGCAGCAGTGGTGTGGTCAGTGGAGGCCTAGTGGAAGGAGTGACCGCAGACAGGCATCGAAGGCCTAAAATAATCACACATGGCTGTAGGCAATTTTAAATTGGTTCCAGGGGTACACGGGCAGCAGTGGTGTGGTCAGTGGAGGCCTAGTGGAAGGAGTGACCGCAGACAGGCATCGAAGGCCTAAAATAATAACACATGGCTGTAGGCAATTTTAAATTGGTTCCAGGGGTACACGGGCAGCAGTGCCCTGGTCAGTGTAATAGTAGTTGAAAGAATGGACCGCAGACAGGCATCGAAGGCCTAAAATAAAAAAATTGGGCTGGCTGTAGGCAATTTTAAATTGGTTCCAGGGGTACACGGGCAGCAGTGGTGTGGTCAGTGGAGGCCTAGTGGAAGGAGTGACCGCAGACAGGCATCGAAGGCCTAAAATAATCACACATGGCTGTAGGCAATTTTAAATTGGTTCCAGGGGTACACGGGCAGCAGTGGTGTGGTCAGTGGAGGCCTAGTGGAAGGAGTGACCACAGACAGGCATCGAAGGCCTAAAATATTAACACATGGCTGTAGGCAATTTTAAATTGGTTCCAGGGGTACTTGGGCAGCAGTGCCCTGGTCAGTGTAGTAGTAGTTGAAAGAATGGACCGCAGACAGGCATCGAAGGCCTAAAATAAAAAAATTGGGCTGGCTGTAGGCAATTTTAAATTGGTTCCAGGGGTACACGGGCAGCAGTGGTGTGGTCAGTGGAGGCCTAGTGGAAGGAGTGACCGCAGACAGGCATCGAAGGCCTAAAATAATAACACATGGCTGTAGGCAATTTTAAATTGGTTCCAGGGTTACACGGGCAGCAGTGGTGTGGTCAGTGGAGGCCTAGTGGAAGGAGTGACCGCAGACAGGCATCGAAGGCCTAAAATAATCACACATGGCTGTAGGCAATTTTAAATTGGTTCCAGGGGTACACGGGCAGCAGTGGTTTGGTCAGTGGAGGCCTAGTGGAAGGAGTGACCACAGACAGGCATCGAAGGCCTAAAATATTAACACATGGCTGTAGTCAATTTTAAATTGGTTCCAGGGGTACTTGGGCAGCAGTGCCCTGGTCAGTGTAGTAGTAGTTGAAAGAATGGACCGCAGACAGGCATCGAAGGCCTAAAATAAAAAAATTGGGCTGGCTGTAGGCAATTTTAAATTGGTTCCAGGGGTACATGGGCAGCAGTGTATGGTCAGTGGAAGTCTAGTGGAAGGAGTGACGGCAGACAGTCTTCGAAGGCCTAACATAACAAAATTGGGCTGACTGTAGGCACTTTTAAATTGGTTCCAGGGTAACACGGCCAGCAGTGGCCTGGTCAGTGTAGTAGTTGTAGAAAGAAGGGACCGCAGACAGGCTTCGAAGGCCTAACATAACAAAAATGTCAAAACAATGGTATTGTCAGTGCCAGGCATTGAAGGATGTCAGCGCCTAGACTACACATTGGTGAAGCTGTGAGAGATAATTTTGCTAGTGGTAGAGCACTGTTTTAGCTGGGGGGGGGAACTGGCTTGTGGCCGGCGGTACAGGCACAGGGCCCCTCATATTACAACGGTGTGTCTGACGTTGGGTGCGCACCACCACCGCCAGAGACACTTTATTGTACTATGAGGGACCCAGTGGCAGTGCCGTCGACCAAAAGCGGCCACACCCACCTCTTCAGACAAACAGCACTCTCAAGGGTCCAAGCGCAAAGTGGCGATAGCACGGCCCCGTGTGGGGAGTTTGGCCATTTCGTGAGGTGGAAACATGTCGTATGCTGGACAATCAGGTGAAGAAAATTACGAGATTGGAAAAGTCATTCAGAATAGTCCACAGGCAAGACCTTTTCATAGGAAAGCTAGGTGTCAGCCGGGCAGGGTGGGGCAAAAGATTTTGAAATCCAGTTGTGGTTCATTTTAATGAAGGTTAGATCATCTACATTTTGGGTAGCCAGACGAGTCCTTTTTTCTGTTAGTATTGAACCTGCAGCACTGAATACTCTTTCTGATAGGACACTAGCTGCCGGGCAAGCAAGCTCCTGCAATGCATATTCTGCCAATTCTGGCCAGGTGTCTAATTTGGATGCCCAGTAATCAAATGGGAATGACGGTTGAGGGAGAACGTCGATAAGGGATGAAAAATAGTTTGTAACCATACTGGACAAATGTTGTCTCCTGTCACTTTGAATTGATGCTGCAGTACCTGTCCTGTCTGCGGTCATAGAAAAATCACTCCACAACCTGGTCAGAAAACCCCTCTGGCCAACGCCACTTCTGATTTCTGCCCCTCTAACACCTCTGGTCTGCTGGCCCCTGGAGCTCGTGTGAGAACGATCACGGGCGCTGTGTGCAGGGAATGCCAGAAGCAAACGGTCAACAAGAGTTGATTGTTTTGTTGCTAATATTAGTTCCAAGTTCTCATGTGGCATAATATTTTGCAATTTGCCTTTATAGCGAGGATCAAGGAGGCAGGCCAACCAGAAATCGTCATCGTTCATCATTTTTGTAATGCGTGTGTCCCTTTTGAGGATACGCAAGGCATAATCCGCCATGTGGGCCAAAGTTCCCGTTGTCAAATCTGCGGTTGTGCTTGGTTGAGGGGCAGTTGCAGGCAAATCTACGTCACTTGTGTCCCTCAAAAAACCAGAACCCGGCCTTGCCACGCCACCAATTTCCCGTGCCCCCGGGAAAGCTTCCTCATTAAAAATATACTCATCCCCATCATCCTCCTCATCCTCCACCTCCTCTTCGCCCGGTACCTCGTCATGTACACTGCCCTGACCAGACAATCGCTGACTGTCATCAAGGCTTTCCTCTTCCTCTGGTGCAGACGCCTGATCCTTTATGTGCGTCAAACTTTGCATCAGCAGACGCATTAGGGGGATGCTCATGCTTATTATGGCGTTGTCTGCACTAACCAGCCGTGTGCATTCCTCAAAACGCTGAAGGACTTGACACATGTCTTGAATCTTCGACCACTGCACACCTGACAACTCCATGTCTGCCATCCTACTGCCTGCCCGTGTATGTGTATCCTCCCACAAAAACATAACAGCCCGCCTCTGTTCGCACAGTCTCTGAAGCATGTGCAGTGTTGAGTTCCACCTTGTTGCAACGTCTATGATTAGGCGATGCTGGGGAAGGTTCAAAGAACGCTGATAGGTCTGCATACGGCTGGAGTGTACAGGCGAACGGCGGATATGTGCGCAAAGTCCACGCACTTTGAGGAGCAGGTCGGATAACCCCGGATAACTTTTCAGGAAGCACTGCACCACCAGGTTTAAGGTGTGAGCCAGGCAAGGAATGTGTTTCAGTTGGGAAAGGGAGATGGCAGCCATGAAATTCCTTCCGTTATCACTCACTACCTTGCCTGCCTCAAGATCTACAGTGCCCAGCCACGACTGCGTTTCTTGCTGCAAGAACTCGGACAGAACTTCCGCGGTGTGTCTATTGTCGCCCAAACACTTCATAGCCAATACAGCCTGCTGACGTATGCCAGTAGCTGCCCCATAATGGGAGACCTGGTGTGCAACAGTGGCAGGTGCGGATGGAGTGTTTGTGCGACTGCGGTCTGTGGACGAGCTCTTGCTTCTGCAGGAGGACGAGGAGGAGGAGGAGGAGGAGGGGGTGCGAACGGCTACAGACAACTGTTTACTAGACCGTGGGCTAGGCAGAACTGTCCCAAACTTGCTGTCCCCTGTGGACCCTGAATCCACCACATTTACCCAGTGTGCCGTGATGGACACGTAACGTCCCTGGCCATGCCTACTGGTCCATGCATCTGTTGTCAGGTGCACCTTTGTGCTCACAGATTGCCTGAGTGCATGGACGATGCGCTCTTTAACATGCTGGTGGAGGGCTGGGATGGCTTTTCTGGAAAAAAAGTGTCGACTGGGTAGCTCGTAGCGTGGTACAGCGTAGTCCATCAGGTCTTTGAAAGCTTCGCTTTCAACTAACCGGTAGGGCATCATCTCTAACGAGATTAGTCTAGCTATGTGGGCGTTCAAACCCTGTGTACGCGGATGCGAGGCTAAGTACTTCCTTTTTCTAACCATAGTCTCATGTAGGGTGAGCTGGACTGGAGAGATGGAGATCGTGGAACTAGCGGGGGTGCCGGTGGACATGGCAGACTGAGAGACGGTGGGAGATGGTATTGTTGCCGCCGGTGCCCTAGATGCAGTGTTTCCTACTACGAAACTGGTGATTCCCTGACCCTGACTGCTTTGGCCTGGCAAAGATACCTGCACAGATACAGCAGGTGGTGCGCTAAATGGTGGTCCTACACTGCCGGAAGGGATGTTGCGTTGATGACTAGCTTCATTGGCCGAGGGTGCAACAACCTTAAGGGACGTTTGGTAGTTAGTCCAAGCTTTCAAATGCATGGTGGTTAAATGTCTATGCATGCAACTAGTATTGAGACTTTTCAGATTCTGACCTCTGCTTAAGGAAGTAGAACATTTTTGACAGATGACTTTGCGCTGATCAATTGGATGTTGTTTAAAAAAATGCCAGACTGCACTCTTTCTAGCATCGGATACCTTTTCAGGCATTGCAGACTGAGCTTTAACCGGATGGCCACGCTGTCCTCCACCAGGTTTTGGCTTTGCCACGCGTTTTGGGCAAGATACGGGCCCGGCAGATGGAACCTGTGGCGATGTTGATGCCTGCTGCGGCCCCTCCTCCTCCTCTGCTTCAGAACTGCTGCCGCCTGCACCCTGTTCCCCCAATGGCTGCCAATCGGGGTCAAGAACTGGGTCATCTAATAACTCTTCTTGTACCTCCTGCGCAACTTCGTCTGTGTCACCGTGTCGTTCGGTGGTATAGCGTTCGTGATGGGGCAACATAGTCTCATCAGGGTCTGATTCTTGATCAGCACCCTGCGAGGGCAATGTTGTGGTCTGAGTCAAAGGACCAGCATAGTAGTCTGGCTGTGGCTGTGCGTCAGTGCACTCCATGTCAGATTCAATTTGTAATGGGCATGGACTGTTAACTGCTTCACTTTCTAAGCCAGGGACGGTATGTGTAAAGAGCTCCATGGAGTAACCCGTTGTGTCGCCTGCTGCATTCTTCTCTGTTGTTGTTTTTGCTGAAGAGGACAAGGAAGTGACTTGTCCCTGACCGTGAACATCCACTAACGACGCGCTGCTTTTACTTTTACCAGTTTCACGAGAGGAGGCAAAAGAGCTAGAGGCTGAGTCAGCAAGATAAGCCAAAACTTGCTCTTGCTGCTCCGGCTTTAAAAGCGGTTTTCCTAATCCCAGAAAAGGGAGCGTTCGAGGCCTTGTGTAGCCGGACGACGAACCTGGCTCCACAGCTCCAGACTTAGGTGCAATATTTTTTTCCCCACGACCACCTGATGCTCCACCACTACCACTACCCTCATTACCAGCTGACAATGAACGCCCCCGGCCACGACCTCTTCCACTAGACTTCCTCATTGTTTTAAAAACGTAACCAAACTAACGTTATTTGTTGCAGTCACACAACTTACACGGTGAGCTATAACTTCAGTATGATTTAGCTACCCCTTTACAGGTTGGTGAGACCACAGCGAAAATCAGGCCCAATGTTACACACTCTTTTTTTGGTGGCTGCAAATTAGAGAGATGCCCCACACGCAGGACTGTCACTGAAGCACAAATGTTAATATTAATGTCACACTATTATTTTTTTTTTATTTTTATTTTTTTCAGGAACACTTTAGAAACCCCCCCAAAAAAAAAAAATGATTTTTGCAGGGAGAATTTAGAAAACAAATGTAACAAACTATATGCTTTCTATGGGCCACTGAGTGAGAGATGACGCACACAGGAATCAGGAGTGGCACACAAGCCCAGAGGCCAATATTTTTCTACCAATGATTGATGGAGTTATTTTCTCTGGTAGATTTTGGAACCCAAATCAAGGAAAAAAAATATAGGCTTTCTATGGACCACAATTGGAGAGAGAGAGAGAGAGAGAGAGAGAGAGATGGCACACCCACGAGTCAAGACTGGCACACAAGCAGAAAGGCCAATATTAATCTCCCACTGTTTTTTTTGGTTGTTTTTTTTTTTTTTTTTCAGGGAGACTTTAGAAAAAAAAATAATAAAAAAAATATGATTTTATCAGGAAGAATTTAGAAACCAAATAAAATAAAATGATTTTTTCAGGGAGAATTTATAAAACAAATAAAACCAAAAATAGGCGTTCTATGGCCCACTGACTGAGAGATGACGCACACAGGAATCAGGAGTGGCACACAAGCCCAGAGGCCAATATTTTTCTACCAATGATTGATGGAGTTATTTTCTCTGGTAGATTTTGGAACCCAAATCAAGGAAAAAAAATATAGGCTTTCTATGGACCACAATTGGAGAGAGAGAGAGAGAGAGAGAGAGAGATGGCACACCCAGGAGTCAAGACTGGCACACAAGCAGAAAGGCCAATATTAATCTCCCACTGTTTTTTTTGGTTGTTTTTTTTTTTTTTTTTCAGGGAGACTTTAGAAAAAAAAATAATAAAAAAAATATGATTTTATCAGGAAGAATTTAGAAACCAAATAAAATAAAATGATTTTTTCAGGGAGAATTTATAAAACAAATAAAACCAAAAATAGGCGTTCTATGGCCCACTGACTGAGAGATGACGCACACAGGAATCAGGAGTGGCACACAAGCCCAGAGGCCAATATTTTTCTACCAATGATTGATGGAGTTATTTTCTCTGGTAGATTTTGGAACCCAAATCAAGGAAAAAAAATATAGGCTTTCTATGGACCACAATTGGAGAGAGAGAGAGAGAGAGAGAGAGAGAGAGAGAGATGGCACACCCAGGAGTCAAGACTGGCACACAAGCAGAAAGGCCAATATTAATCTCCCACTGTTTTTTTTGGTTGTTTTTTTTTTTTTTTTTCAGGGAGACTTTAGAAAAAAAAAAAATAATAAAAATATGATTTTATCAGGAAGAATTTAGAAACCAAATAAAATAAAATGATTTTTTCAGGGAGAATTTAGAAAACAAATAAAACCAAAAATAGGCGTTCTATGGCCCACTGACTAAGAGAGAGAGAGAGAGATGGAACGCTTAGTACTGGCACACAAGCCCAAAGGGCAATATTAATCTCCCTTTTTTTTTCCAGGGAGAATTTCTAAAACCCCCCCAAAAAAAAAAATAGGCTTTCTATGGCCCACTATTTGTGAGAGAGATGGGACGCTCAGGACTGGCACAGATGGCACGCTCAGGACTGGCACAGAAGCCCAGAGGCCAATATTAATCTCCCTTTTTTTCTGGGAGAATTTATAAAACCAAAAAAATATTTAAATAGGCTTTCTATGGCCCACTATTTGTGAGAGAGATGGCACGCTCAGGACTGGCACAGATGGCACGCTCACAACTGGCACACAAGCCCAGAGGCCAATATTAATCTCCCTTTTTTCAGGGAAAATTTATAAAACCAAAAAAAAAATTAAATAGGCTTTCTATGGCCCACTATTTGTGAGAGAGATGGCACGCTCAGGACTGGCACAGATGGCACGCTCACAACTGGCACACAAGCCCAGAGGCCAATATTAATCTCCCTTTTTTCAGGGAAAATTTATAAAACCAAAAAAAAAATTAAATAGGCTTTCTATGGCCCACTATTTGTGAGAGAGATGGGACGCTCAGGACTGGCACAGATGGCACGCTCAGGACTGGCACAGAAGCCCAGAGGCCAATATTAATCTCCCTTTTTTTCTGGGAGAATTTATAAAACCAAAAAAATATTTAAAAAGGCTTTCTATGGCCCACTATTTGTGAGAGAGATGGCACGCTCAGGACTGGCACAGATGGCACGCTCACAACTGGCACACAAGCCCAGAGGCCAATATTAATCTCCCTTTTTTCAGGGAAAATTTATAAAACCAAAAAAAAAATTAAATAGGCTTTCTATGGCCCACTATTTGTGAGAGAGATGGGACGCTCAGGACTGGCACAGATGGCACGCTCAGGACTGGCACAGAAGCCCAGAGGCCAATATTAATCTCCCTTTTTTTCAGGGAGAATTTATAAAACCAAAAAAATATTTAAATAGGCTTTCTATGGCCCACTATTTGTGAGAGAGATGGCACGCTCAGGACTGGCACAGATGGCACGCTCACAACTGGCACACAAGCCCAGAGGCCAATATTAATCTCCCTTTTTTCAGGGAAAATTTATAAAACCAAAAAAAAAATTAAATAGGCTTTCTATGGCCCACTATTTGTGAGAGAGATGGCACGCTCAGGACTGGCACAGATGGCACGCTCACAACTGGCACACAAGCCCAGAGGCCAATATTAATCTCCCTTTTTTTCAGGGAGAATTTATAAAACCAAAAAAAAAATTAAATAGGCTTTCTATGGCCCACTATTTGTGAGAGAGATGGCACGCTCAGGGCTGGCACAGATGGCACGCTCAGGACTGGCACACAAGCCCAGAGGCCAATATTAATCTCCCTTTTTTTCAGGGAGAATTTATAAAACCCAAAAAAAAATAAAATAGGCTTTCTATGGCCCACTATTTGTGAGAGAGATGGCACACTCAGGACTGGCACACAAGCCCAAAGGCCAATATTAATCTCCCACTGTATTTTTATCAGGGAGAATTTATACACCCCACAAAAAAAAATACAGAAAAATGAAAAGGCTTTCTATGGCCCACTATGTGAGAGAGATGGCACACACAGGGATGGCACTCTAGCAGAAATGCCAAATTGCCAATCTTAATCTCCCACCAAAAAAAAAAAAAAAAAAAAAAACAGGGAATGTCCTACAATTACTATCTCCCTGCCTGCAGTAATCTCAGCCAGGTATGGCAGGCAGCTACTATCTCCCTGCCTGCAGTAATCTCAGCCAGGTATGGCAGGCAGCAATAAGGAGTGGACTGATGCACAAATGAAATAAAAAGTGTGGACAAACAAAAAAGATAGCTGTGCAGAAAGGAAGGAACAAGAGGATTTGTGCTTTGAAAAAAGCAGTTGGTTTGCACAGCGGCGTACACACAGCAATGCAGCTATCAGGGAGCCTTCTAGGGCAGCCCAATGAGCTACAGCGCTGAGGGGAAAAAAAAAAAAAAAAAACTTCCACTGTCCCTGCACACCGAGGGTGGTGTTGGACAGTGCAAATCGCTGCAGCACAAGCGGTTTTGTGGTTAATGGACCCTGCCTAACGCTATCCCTGCTTCTGACAAAGCGGCAGCAACCTCTCCCTAAGCTCAGATCAGCAGCAGTAAGATGGCGGTCGGCGGGAACGCCTCTTTATAGCCCCTGTGACGTCGCAGACAGCAAGCCAATCACTGCAATGCCCTTCTCTAAGATGGTGGGGACCAGGACCTATGTCATCACGCTGCCCACACTCTGCGTTTACCTTCATTGGCTGAGAAATGGCGCTTTTCGCGTCATTGAAACGCGACTTTGGCGCGAAAGTCGCGTACCGCATGGCCGACCCCGCACAGGGGTCGGATCGGGTTTCATGAAACCCCGACTTAGCCAAAAGTCGGCGACTTTTGAAAATGTTCGACCCGTTTCGCTCAACCCTAGTCACTAGCCTTCTAAATGTTATGCATAATGTATATCATGTGTATTATGTATCTGTTCTATGCCATGCACTGATTCTATGTGTATCATTGTTCACAGTTTCACCGCATCAATATACCACTACGTTTAATAAAGCACAGACTCAACCACAGTCTCCTTATTGGACTCCGGTATAGCGGTTTAGCTGACTGTATAGCTACGTATGAGCCTGCCTCAGCTAGTGAGGACAGAACAGATAAGTAGTTACAGTCATACAAATCCAAAATCCCCTTGTGCAAAGAATATTCTAGGGTCATCAGACCATTACTTTTACTGGCTGTACCACTCTTTGTATTTCTGCTATGACACACTGCCTCGGACATACTATAAGTGGAGATACTATTTAAGAATTAGAAGTTAAAAAAAGTTAGCAATGAGATTCTCTGAAGAATAAAGAAACCACCATGCCATTTTATGCAAAACGGATTTTTTACATCTTGTTCACTGCACTGTAAAATTTAAACAGTGTCTTAAACTCAATAGCCAGAATTTTTTTTTGCATTCTACCATAGTCTCTAATTATAGCAACATACATTTACCTTCACTGGAAATGCACACAATTATATACAGCAATTTCTCATTCTATTAACATTATCCGTGCTTCTTATCCTGCCCATCAATTACTATATACTCCCTCGTCTAATATTATCCATATGCATATTAAGCATATGGCTTGGTTTTAACTGTGAAGCTGGTCTAGTTCTTAGCCAGCTGTGATAAGCTTTCATTCCATATTTCTCCTTACTTTTTCTTATCCTAAATATGATCTGGCAGTAGAATGTTGTTTTTCTGTGCAGGACCATTTTCCTTACAGCATTATCAATGAGATTTCCATTGACTATTCTCTAATCAAACGTCGAATTTAATTAATTAATATTGATACCTTCTCTAATCTATAACTAGTGCTAGCTCAATAAATTATAGAGCCAGGAATTCTTTTCAGACGCTTAATCACTGGGTACTGAATTACATTCTCACTGAGATTTGCTGTGTCTTACTGATACGATTCTGACTGTTAAACCAATATCGGAAAATTCATTTACACAGTGTGTAGTGACAGTAATGTTGTTAAGCAGTGTATCCCTGAAGCAGTACGGTCTACTAGATCGGTGCAAAAAGAATATAACAGCACCGGGTTTCACTCACAATTTGTTAGATCCATTTAGGAAGATTGTAATAAGCTGACAGAAAGGTCAGGCACCTTTACAGTAAGACAGACGTACCTTGCCTTGGAAACTCATCTGACTCTCTGTGAACTAGGTCAGAAACACGATTCCCATAATGCATTCTGTTTTCATGATCATATGCCTTTAATGTTTCACTGGAGCTGTATGACTTCTGAGTAGGCACTCTGCAGTTCTCACTATCCAACGATGAGCTGGTGTATCGACATTCTTTTCCACAGCGAACTCTAGTCAAAGATCTGTGTCTTCGATCTTTTATATCCATTTTGTTCTTAGCAGTTTTATTTAGTGAATTTTGGAAAAATCCTTTCAGCCTAAGGTGAAATTGGAAATAAAAAATGAAAGGATTTAAACAATTATACAAATATATATTATGCATTAACACTATAAAAGATATGCACAGGTGCTTATTAAGACATAGTATAAATACTAAGGGCCCTAGTCTTTACAACTTTCACATCAGAATTCTGGTGTAAAGCTTTGAAAAGTCACACAATTTAGGAGCAACTTGAAGTTGTGCTCAAAATTTGGTGACATTTGAAGTCTTCATACCAGTTTCTCCCAGCTGTGGCATAATGGGGAAAGCTGCAGTGGGATGAGATGTGGTGAGGACATGATGCCACAGTCCATCTAATTCACGAAAAGCTGTGGTGTTCCCCAACCCCAGAAATCTTACACCAATAAATGATGCTGGCACATTAGACTCATTAGATGCTCCAGATTCGTGAAAAAGCATGCATCGCTTCATGAATCAATAGCATCTGACTTCAGCACGCCCCCTCATCAAGACCCGCATGAACAATGCAAATCTTGATGAATTGGGCCTTAGGGTACCATCACACTATACCATTTCGATCGCTACGACGGTACGATTCGTGACGTTCCAGCGATATCGTTACGATATCGCTGTGTCTGACACGCAGCAGCGATCAGGGATCCTGCTGAGAATCGTACGTCGTAGCAGATCGTTTAGAACTTTCTTTCATCGCTGGATCTCCCGCTGTCATCGCTAGATCGGTGTGTGTGACACCGATCTAGCGATCTAGCGATGCGATCCAGCGATGCGTTCGCTTGTAACCAGGGTAAACATCGGGTTACTAAGCGCAGGGCCGCGCTTAGTAACCCAATGTTTACCCTGGTTACAAGCGTAAAACTAAAAAAAAACAAACAGCACATACTTACATTCTGGTGTCCGTCAGGTCCCTTGCCGTCTGCTTCCCGCACTGTGACTGCCGGCCGTAAAGTGAAAGCAGAGCACAGCGGCTGTGCTTTCACTTTCACTTTACGGCCGGCAGTCAGTGAGTGCGGGAAGCAGACGGCAAGGGACCTGACGGACACCAGAATGTAAGTATGTGCTGTTTGTTTTTTTTTAGTTTTACGCTTGTAACCAGGGTAAACATCGGGTTACTAAGCGCGGTCCTGCGCTTAGTTACCCGATGTTTACCCTGGTTACCCAGGGACCTCGGCATCGTTGGTCGCTGGAGAGCTGTCTGTGTGACAGCTCCCCAGCGACCACACTACGATTTACCTACGATCACGGCCAGGTCATATCGCTGGTCGTGATCGTAGGTAAATCGTATAGTGTGACGGTACCCTTAGTCATCTCCATGAAGATGCCAGTACTACTGTTATGTCGCAATGCCCCTTTTTTTTACCTTGAGGCTCTGTCCTTTCTACAGTTTTAAGATCATGTTTGATTGCGGAACTGCGGAAGTAAACTCTCTGGATTGGAGTTCTCCAGAATGTCAGCAGTTGCAATAGGAGCAGAGATGAGTATAACAGCTCTGCCGCTGATCAACATCAATATAAATCATAATGGTGTACTGTAAATCGAGGTGCCACAGCAACTCATTACTGGTAACTCACTGCCTGAAAGAGCTTACAGTGTTTTGAAACATGGCCCAGGATTTCAGCCACATGCATAAAGGTAATGGTTTGTATTTATTATCATTTATTATGGAATTCAATATTCGGTCCTCAAAAATGTAACAAGGTACATTGATTTTAATGGGTCAGTGATATATCTGAAAACATAAGGGATAACACGCATATAAATAAAAAACAGATATGTGAAACATAAAATGTAGTTCCTAATTTAGGTAACGCAATGTTGAAAGATTTTCCTAAATGAAGTTGATATAAGTGACAGTATAATTTCAAAATCAGCAAATGGGTGGCTTTAAACACAACTGACCATACATGCCTTTGACTTCAGGACCAATTCCATCAAGCATAGACACCTATCCAGTTAATGGGCCTCTCCATGTTTATGCTCCTTACAAGAAGTGACTGTATGTAACCAGGGAGTCAAAAATAATTGGGACAGTATGGTACTACACTTAGGCCGGAGTCACACTACCGTATAATATGGACAAGTGCTATGCTATAAAAAATTGCATAGCACTCGGACCAGTATTCCTCTATGGGGCAGCTCCCATCATCGTTTCGTCTTGGCTCACTTGCACCCATATAAGCCTATGGGTGCGAGTGAGACAACACACATCACTGGGATATCATCCGAGTGATGTGCATTATACACTAACCCCAGAAATGGTGGAGATGGAGAAATTAGCTTTTCCGCCTCCTCCACAACTGTACTCTGATCCGCTCTGTGTGAGAGGCTCGGAGCACAGACACATGACACTCGGCTCCTGCTTGTAGCAGAGCAGGAGCCAAGCGTCATTAGCATATCGCATCCAATGCTCTCGCGTCGGATGCAAAACACTAGTGTGACTCCAGCCTTATAAGGACAAGAATCCATTGATATGACAGAAGGGATCCCAACTCATAGGCCATAGTCACACTTGCAACTGCAATGCGAGAAACTCGTGCAAGTCTCTCGCCTCAATGCCTGGCACTGTCGCTGGCACTCGGGACCAGAGTGTGCAGCTGCATGTGTTTCTATGCAGCTGAACGCTCCGTTCCCGAATAATGGCGGAAGTGCCAGATGTTGAGGCGAGAGACTCACGTGAGTTTATCGTATTGCAGTTCCAAGTGTGACACTGGCCTTAAAGATAAAATCCCATTATTGCCACCTGTCCTATGAAGTTGAGATCGCTATAATACCCTGTATATTTTTAATGCACATTGAGACTAATGCCAATAATGTAAACCATAACAAGGTTTATGGTTACACAAAGGTCATCTTTTGGAAGCTGCTTTGGATTTATTTGTGCTTGCACTTAGCATGTGCACTGTGTTTTTATCTTTTTTGGGGGGGATTTTGTTGTTTATAGAAATCAAAGTTAAATTGTAGGCTACAAATTACAATTTGTTTTACAATTAATTTTAGAAAAGGCTGAATTACACCCATGCACTCTGGCACATTATGGCTGCGGTGATGTTAATCAATACAATCCTTTGTATCAAGTTTGCTTTTTGCTGCAGGGATTGCAAGTTAGATTAACAAATGGGCCAAAGACTGAGTCATAGATGAGCTGTTAATTTGCACTATTAGTAGATTACAACTGCTGAAGTCACATTTGATGATCAGAGGAATGCCCAGCAAGGTCTACTGATGTACATTGAAAGGCTCCCAAAGCATTTATCTCTTTTTAATGAGTACTTGAGAAGTTTTCAATCTATTTTTGCTACAATGCAAACTGTTATCTATTCTAAAACTGGAATCTTGTGTCTGAATGATACAAAGTCTCTCTGTTTTGTGATGGATACGAAGTCTCCTGAGATCAGCATGAATAGATACAAATAGTCATATTGTTTCATGACATTGTTTTCATGACAATTCTTGAAGCCTAATATGCATAATAAAATAAAATGATCAAATAGTCTTTTGTTCAGCGCTCTTAACATAGTCATTCATTTTGCTCCAATACGTTGCACCTTGTCTAGTTTTACGGGTTTCATGCATCTTTTTATCAAGCTGACATTAAAAGCACCCTTTTTGATACATTAATCTCTAACTTCAATTTTAAGAATAGAAGCTACAAGATCTAATGGGTCATTTATTTGCAATATTCTGACGCCTGGCAATATACATTTTACACAATGTGACTCTAAACGACGTTTGCTAATATTGGGCTTTGAGGTAATTGCTTGTAAACTGACAAGTCTAATAAGCTGCGTTATAGGGAATGTTTCTTGCGACCTAAATTGAATTGTAAGTTCTTGAGGCAAAAATTAATTGTGCATGTAAACTGTTAATACTGAGAGCAGCAGAAAGTTAATGAGACTTGCCCTCTAGGGTTCTATAATTCTGCCTCATCTTAAAGAAACAAAACCGGAGATTAAAGGAAGAAGTATTTCCAGCAGTAGTGGCTTAAGTTTAATGTAACCTTATAATTTAGATATAAATAATAAGAGAAAACTGTTTCACTTTAATATTTTTGTATTTGGCTGTTATGCTTGGAGAAAATAATATTCTTTTTACTGAGTTTTCTCTCCCTGCCGGCGTGTTGCTAAACATATTTGTACTCATTAATTGATGTCCTAAGAGTTTTAGGTTCATTAACCCCTTTCTGACATTGGATGTAATATTCCTACCATGTGACCTGGGCCTAACTGACCGTGGACAGAATATTACATCATCACGGTCGTCTGCGCTCATGGGGGGTGCACGGGCATTCACCGCCGGGTGTCACCTGATTCTTACAGTTGACACCCATCACTAGATTGCAGCATTCCGGAAGCAGACAGAGGGCTGACACTCCCTCTGCCTTTGGATCGGAGACTCCGCAGTGTGACGAGGGGTACCCATTCATTACCATGGCAACCCGATGTCATCATCAGAGCTAGGAAACTTGGGGAACATGCGCAGTGCATGATCAGCAAGTCTCCCTGTCAGTGCAGAGCTGACAGCTTCTATGGCATGCAGATGCTTCATCAATGGTATTAATTAAAACGTCAACTCATCCCACAAAAAACAAGACCTTACATAACTCTGTGGGACAAAATATGGAAAAATAATAGCTCTCAAAATGTGATGATGCAAGAACAATTTTTTGTAATATAAAGTGTCTTTTAGTGTGTGTGACAGCAGCCAAAGATAAAAACCTGCTATAAGGTCTCTTTCACATATCCTGATATTTCCAGTACCGGAGATGTCAGTATCCGTGTTTGTAAAACAGGTGGCATACGAGTGGCAACCGTGTGCCGCATTAGTACCACATGAACGGGTGTCAGGGAAGAAGCATTACAGTAAGCACTGTTCCTCAGCAACAGCAATTGGCGCAAGTAGGGGAGAATAATGAGAGTTTTACTTAAGTAATAAAAGAGACAGCAGGCGGCAACTGATGGGGCTTTTACTCCCATCAGCCTACCCCTTCTGCTGCTAATAACAGTGACAGCATGAGCGGCTGATGGGGTATTCATCATCTGCCGCCTGGCTATAAATAAATAAATTAATAAATAGCATGGGTTTCCCTGTATTTTCTATAACCAGCCAGGCAAAACTCACAGCTGGGGGCTGCAACCCTCAGCTACAGCTTCAGCGAGGTTGGTTATCAAGAATAGAGGGGTCCCCATGCTGTTTTTCTAAAAAAATATTTAAATAATGTAAAAAAATGGCGTGGGGTCTCCCCCATTTTTGACAACCAGCCTTGCTAAAGCTCCCAACTGGGGGCTGGTATTCTCAGGCTGGTAAGGGGCCATGAATATTGACCCCAAAGCCTAAAAAAGTTTATGTCATAAACTTCTGTGAAGCACTTGGGGGTTCAAAGTGCTCACAACACATCTAGGTAGGCTCCGTGGGTCTCCGTGGGTGGTCTAGTTTCCAAAATGGTGTCACTTGTGGGTGATTTCCATGGTTTAGGCACATCAGGGGCTATCCAAACACGACATGGCGTCCGATCCCAATACCAGCCAATTTCGTGTTGAAAAAAATCAAACGGTACTCCTTCTCTTCCAAGCTCTGCCATGCGCCCAAACAGTGGTTAACTCCTATATATGGGGTATCAACATACTCAGGAAATAATGTCACAATAACTTTTGGGGTCCAATTTATCCTGTTACCTTTTGGAAAATAAAAAAATGGGGCTAAAATATCATTTTTGTGGAAATAATACGATTTTTTGTTTTTACTGCTCTACATTATAAACTTCTGTGAAGCACTTGGGGGTTCAAAGTGCACACAGCACATCTAGGTAGGTTCCTTGGGAGGTCTAGTTTCCAAAACAGTGTCACTTGTGGGGGGTTTCTACTGCTTAGGCACATCAGGGGCTCTCCAAACACTACATGGCATCTGATCTCAATTCTAGCCAATTTTGCTCAGGACAAATTGCACAGCAATTTTTGGGGTCCAATTTCTCCTGTTACCTTTGGTCAAATAAAAAATTGGATCTGAAGTAATTTTTTTGTGAAAAAAAAATTAATTGTTCATTTTTTTAAACATTTCAAATATTCCTGTGAAGCACCTGAAGAGTTAATAAACTTTTTAAATGCAGTTTTGAGCACATTGAGGGGTGCAGTTTTTAGAATGATGTAACTTTTCTGTATTTTCTATCATATAGACCCCTCAAAGTGACTTGAAATGAGGTGTGGTCCCTAAAAAAATGGTGTTGTAAAGTTGTAAAAATAAGAACTTTTAACCTTTATAACTTCTGAATAAAAAACATTTTGGTTCCAAAATTGTGCTGATATAAAGTAGACATGTGGGAAATGTTACCAATTAAGTATTTTGTGGAAAATATCTCTGTGACTTAAGGGCATGAAAATTCAAGTTTGGAAAATTGCAAAATTTTCAAAATTATCGCCAAATTTCAGTTTTTTTCAAAAATAAAGTCATATCCAATAAATTTTACCACTGTCATGAAGTAAAATATGTCTTAAAAAAAACAATGTCAGAATCACCAGGATCCATTAAAGCATTCCAGAGTTATTACCTCATAAAAGGACAATGGTCAGAATTGTAAAGAGTGGCCCGTTCATTAACGTGCAAACCACCCTCGGGGGTAAAGAAGTTAAACACTAGCATCAGAGTGCAGCAGGATGATTTTTTATTAAAAATGCGTAAGTGACAATGGAGTTAACAGCCCTGAGATTGGCAGCAAGGAAATTGTCAATCATGGCTCCATTGTGGCATTGCATGTTTGCACTCTGCTGCCTCACAAGCTCTGTAGGCTCGCTGGAAGAAGAAGGTTGGCTATCCATCCATGATGCCCAGAAGATGTCCAGGGATGAGGGTTAGGGCATGTGATACTACATCTTCTAGCATTATAATTTGTTGGCTTGCTACTAATTTTCTATGAAAAACCATAAGATTACTCTTCATATTTTTAACCATTGTATTTGAACCAATGAATTTGGGAAAAAAAATAACATAAGGATGCAATAAGGTACAGTTAAAAATTGGTCTGGACCTCCTTTATTGAGAATTAATACAATACAAATCTCAATCTTTTTATTTCAATGATTTTGTCTTCCCACCTCATTGTATAATTCAGAAGATTTAATTAAAGCAGGCAGTTAACTCTGTATAGCAGTATTTCAAACCCTGATGCTTTACAGGATCTTTGTAACTTGCTTCCTTGCTATGAAGAAGTAATTGGAAAGCGCCAGGGTTTACAATTTATTTCATAGAGTTTTTACATCTAATTATCTTGCTTTATTTAGCACCGCCATTTTCCACAGCACATTACAGAGATAGTCATGAGTCACTGTCTCCAGTGGGGTTCACAATACACTATATTTTTGGTGTGTGGGAGGAAACTAAAGTACCCAGAAGACATCCTTGCAAATATGGGGAAAAAATGCAAACTCTATCCAACCAAAGACCGCAGAGCTGCAAAGCGACAGTTCTGGACGATTAACCACTGACCTGAATTGTGTAGCATTCTATTGTCACATATCCCAGTGGAAAAAGATTGACGGTTGTTTTGCTATGGTCTATGTCTGGTACTGTAGCTCATTGTCATTTACCTTTTAAGAAAAGCCACTGCTTCTTGAATAAACACACTTTAAAAAAATCTTTTTTCTCTTTTTTTATTCTTCACCTCAATTTTATTTGTTATTTTTTTTCTTAATTTTACATACAGTGTATGACACTGCATGATTCTATTAAGCAAAATATGAACTAAGGCATGATGAAAACCTGGTAGACCAATTATAAGCCAAATATTGGAAAACAACAGTCATAGATAATGATAAAGATTACCAGACCTGTCATTAAATCTGTCGAAATTAAAACCGACATGCCATCACGTGGACTGTATATCTGCAAATTAAATACTGTATAAATCATCTATTTATTATGCATATAGTATGTACTAGCTGAACAGCCCGGCGTTGCCTGGGCATAGTAAATATCTGTGGTAAGTTACAGCACCTCACTTCTCTTATTTTCCTATCACGCCTCTCATTTTCCCCCTCACATCTCTCTTTTTCTCCCTTACACCTCTTATTTTCCCCCTCACTCCTCTTATTTTCCCCCTCACTCCTCTCATTCCCCCCTAACACTTGTCATTTCGACCTAACATTTGTCATTTTCCGATCACTCCACTATTTTCCCTCACTCCTCTCATTTTGCACTCACACCTTTTCATTTTCACCTCACACCCCTAATTTTCACCTCACACCTCTCATTTTCCCCTCAGTATATATATGTTCAAGGTCATCCTTGATCCCAAGCTTTCCTTCACCCCCCACATCTGATCATTGGCTTGCTCTTCTTATCTGCATCTCAAAAACATTTCTAGAATTCACCCTTTTCTTACTTTCGACACTGCAACCATTACACCGATGCCTCTACCTTGTGCCAGTCATTACATCTACAGGATGATTTATGTAAACTAGAAGCTTGGGCTGACAACTGGCAAATGAGCTTTAATGTGGATAAATGCAAGGTCATGCACTTGGGTAGAAGAAATAAGATGTATAACTATGTGCTTAATTTTAAAACTCTGGGCAAAACCATCAATGAAAAAGACCACGGTGTATGGGTGGATGACAAACTCACATTCAGTGGCTAGTGTCAGGCAGCTGCTACAAAGGCAAATAAAACAATGGGATGCATTTAAAGAGGCATAGATGCTCATGAGGAGAACATAATTTTACCTCTATACAAGTCACTAGTTCGGCCACACTTACAATACTGTGCACAGTTCTGGTCTCCGGTGTATAAGAAATACATAGCTGAACTAGAGCGGGTGCAGAGAAGAGCGACCAAGGTTGTTAGAGGACCTGGGGGGTCTGCAATACCAAGATAAGTTATTACACTTGGGGCTATTTAATTTGGAAAAATGAAGGCTAAGGGGTGATCTTATTTTAATGTATAAATATATGAGGGGACAGTACAAAGACCATTCTGATGATCTTTTTATTCATAGACCTGAGACAGGGACAAGGGGGCATCCTCTACGTCTGGAAGAAAGAAGGTTTAAGCATAATAACAGATGTGGATTCTTTACTGTAAGAGCAGTGAGACTATGGACCTCTCTGCCGTATGATGTTGTAATGAGTGATTCATTACTTAAATTTTAGAGGGGACTAGATGCCTTTCTTGAAAAGTATAATGTTACAGGTTATATATATTAGATTACTTGATAGGGCGTTGATCCAGGGAACTAGTCTGATTGCCATACGTGGAGTCGGGAAGGAATCATTTTCCTCAATGTGGAGCTTACTTTTTGCCACATGGGTTTTTTTGCCTTCCTCTGGATCAACATGTTAGAGCATGCTAGGTTAGGCTATGGGTTGAACTAGATGGACTTAAAGTCTTCCTTCTACCTTAATAACTACTCCACTCGTTACCCATCCACTCCAGATTCCAGTACAAAACTTTTACCCTCATCCACAAAGCACTCCATGGCTCAGCACCACCCTACATCTCCACCCTGGTCTCAGTCTACCACCCTACCTGTGCTCTCCATTCTGCTAATGACCTGAGGTTAGCATCGTCAATAATCACTCTCCCACTCCCATCTCCAAGACTTTTCACGTGCTTCGCCAATTCTTTGGAATGCACTACCCAGGTTAATACGATTAATCCCAAATCCCCACAGTTTTAACCCCTTTCTGCAATAACGGGGGATCAAAAGAACGTATCTGCACCAAAATTGTATCATTAAAAACAGCAGCTCGGCACGCAAAAAATAAGCCCTCAACCGACCCCAGATCATGAAAAATGGAGACGCTACGGGTATCGGAATATGTTGCAATTGTTTTTTTTTTCTTAGCAAAGTTTGGAATTTTTTTTCGCCACTTAGATAAAAAATATCCTAGACATGTTAAGTGTCTATGAACTTGTAATGACCTGGAGAATCATAATGGCAGATCAGTTTTAGCATTTATTGAACCTAGTAAAAAAGCCAAACAAAAAACAAGTGTGGGATTGCAATTGCAATTTCACCGCACTTGGAATTTTTTTCCCATTTTCTTGTACACAACATGCTAAAACCAATGATGTCTTTCAAAAGTACAACTTGCTTCACAAAAATAAGCCCTCACATGGCCATATTGACAGAAAAATAAAAAAGTTATGGCTCTGGGAAGGAGGGGCGCGAAAAACGAACACGGAAAAACGGAAAATCCCAAGGTCATGAAGGGGTTAAGCGTGCCCTAAAAATGCATTTGTTCAGACTGGCTACCGCCTCAACACCTTAACCTAACTATCCCTGTGTGGCCCATTCAAAAAAAAAAAAAACCTAATCAGGTTCCTCACATCATGTTCTCATACACTTTATGCAGTTAATAGCCCTCTGTGTCTGTACTGTTACATACTTAGGCTGTTGACTGCTTCATGCAGCTTTACATGAACACCTGAGCCTTACACTATGGCTGGTCCGAATAACTAAAGCAATTGTTACCATCCACCTCTCGTGTCTCCCTTTTTCCCATAGATTGTAAGCTTGCGAGCAGGGCCCTCATTCCTCTTGGTATCTATTTTGAACTGTGTTTTTGTTACGCTGTAATGTCTATTGTCTGTACAAGTCCCCTCTATAATTTGTAAAGCGCTGTGGAATATGTTGGCGCTATATAAATAAAAATTGTTATTATTATTATTACTAAAACCATAGTTTTTTGCATTGTTTTTTATTTTTTACTGTGTACACTGAAGGGGTTAAATAGTGCAAAAATGCATTGCAAACCATTATAACTGTCAGTGCTGCACTGACAGAAGCCTCTAAGACCAAGATCCTGGCATGGTCTAACCAATGTCAGCTAGCAGACCCAGAGGTCGTCATGACAACCCGAGGGCCCTCACGATGATGTCATGGTGTTGTTGATTGGAAGGGTGAGGTCAGCCAGACAGTCGGAGCTTGGCTATTACTTAAGCTGAGCTCCCGGGGCCAAATGAGTGTGCACAGTTCCTGTGCCATGCACGATCGCCATGATGTACCTATATGTCATTGGTCGAAAACCCTTGCCTGACCATGATGTATTGGGGCGTCAGATGTTGTGAAGGGGTTAAAGGATTGTACAGCATTAGAAAATCATGGTAGTTTTCTTTAAAAAACAGTGCTATCCCTGTCCACGAGCTGTATGGTTTGGTAGCTGAACTTCAATGCCAAAAACAATTCATAGACAGATATGGCATTGTTTCTGGAAGAGTGTACTACATTACCCTTCTGATGCACAATCCCATTGAACAAATACAAGGAAACTGCTCATGACATTCAATTTTCAAAATGTGTGTAAGCTATTAGGATCTAAGTTTGGAGAATTTAATAAAAAAATCAAGTAATATCTAGAGTATTCTAAAATACACTGCTTCATTATAATAATCCTTGTCGTGAGACCAATGAAATTACAGGTACCATAGAAAACAGAACAAGAAAAATAAAATGCTGCATTCAGATCTATTCTATGCAAGATCAAAACCAAATGAAAAGTAAAAAAAATAATTTAATATCTGAGCTCTTTAACTAGGATTGAGCTAAGCATAATTCAAATAATAGTTTGTATTGAAATCAACAACTATCTCCAAGGGCTGCTTATTCATTGGCACAGAAGAGAAAGATTAAATTAAATTCAAATGATTTACTGCAGCCTAAACCCCAGATTTAAGAGTAATGAAATCACATCAATTTAAGAATTATATGCCTGCATTCTGCCATTTTCAAATGGTCCACGAGGACATGTCATTGTGTTTTTTATTGCCGTGAGCCCTGCCAGTCCTGCAAAACATAATGCTGTAATCAGTGTAAGGTCCAAAAATTCTCTAAGTGCTTCATATTTTTATTCACACTCCAATTTGCTTTTCTATTACTTAATATAATATCCAGCAGTTTCTATAATCATGGCTGCTGTCTACCACGTATCTGGGAAAGTACTTACTGCTTTTATGAAACCCTGTACTACTTTTAGCTAAGATACTAATTGAAAGTAGTGAAATGTCAACTGTACACTGACATTTTACGTTTCATAAATTGTTTACCACGCTATTGTTTTTATTGAGTTATAAACTTTACTGATTGTTTATGGCTTTAAGCTTATTATACTGCGTGCATCTGTTCTATGTTTTGTAGTCTATGAGGTTTATGCTAAAAATAGATGAGACGTTTATCAAAGAAGGTTATAATTACAACACAAAAACATGGAATTCTTTTCCTAAACATATTATTTTTCAGGAGTTTGGGTGATTTTTTTTTTGCTCAATCACTTAGCCTACCAAATAAATATTTCTCAGTGAATCCTGCTGAAAATCTCATTTTGCCAAACTGTCAAAGAAAACAAATTAGAAACATACAACATACTGCATTTACATAAGTGTATTAGTGCCAGTGTTATTTTAACACTTTCTTTTAATTTTATAGGAGTTGTCCAGGACTTTGATATCTCATGTGTGTGGGTCTGGCACCTAGCACTATCGTTAATAAGCTATACACCATGTACAGAGATGTCAGAGCATATGCTGTGTGGTGGCCATTCTCAAGTGCTGCACCTCAGTTACCATTAAAGTGAATGGTGCTGAATTGCAATACCAAAAGACAACCACTACAGTGTTCGGAGTTCTGGTTTCCTGGCTCATTACACTGTTTACTTCTGGGCACTGTGAGACCTGAAAATCGCTAATGTAATATCTGTGTTGGTTTTTGTCCCAAATGTTTGTGCTTCAGCTGCTTCTTTATTGTGGGTGACGGCGACAGTCCTGTTTTATTCCAGGGACTTTTAGTGTCACTTAATGAGGAAGCTATGGGGTTAATTTTTGTCTGGTTTAGATTATTCCTTCCTTTGGGAAAAAGCTGTCTGCTATTTAAACCTCTGAACCTCTGGCTTCCATTTCCAGTCAATAAGTCCAGCTTATCTAGTCTGGTCAGTAACATAAAAAAGTTTGTAGATGCAGCTCACCCCATCCAATATACAATATATGTATGTGGTTCAGCCTAGTTTCCTGGGCAATCCACTCCACTATGCATGGATAAAGTTTGTGAGGTATCAATCAGCTTTGTTCAAAGTTGTGAAAAGAGAATTTTCAATCCAGTAAAGAGAATAAAAAGCAAACCTGACTTGATCTCTTGGCCCTGGGGGCTGAAAGGAATGATGTTCTGCAAGAGGGGCTATACACAGATGTGGCTGGTCATGTACTATAGGATGGGATTGCATTGATAGATTTTTTCTCTTCTGTTTACATTCCAATTCTTGTCATCGCTATATATCCGCATTGAATACAGTTGTCTCACACTGCATCTTTTGTGTAGACCGGAATAACTTTCCCATTATAATCCTTTGCAGTCCTCCATGTGGGTCTCATAGGATTATTGTAATACTATTGTAGGAACTTTAGGATTCTGGTAGCGTGGGGCAATGAACAGACAGAGACGGGCTTCTTTAGTGCAAATAGTGCATTTGTATCACAGCAATAACACCCAAAGCGATATACTGATAACCCACAATGAAACAAGTCCCTTAACCATATACAGAACATCGGAAGAGTTCTTAGGGCAGAGTCCTCAGCAAGGTGAGTGTGACAGGTGACGTGGTGCTGATCCAAAACACTGTTGGTGCAGAAAGAGTCAAATCCAGGTATGTAGTAAACACAGGGAAGTCCAGAACAAGTCCTCAGGTTAATCCCAGGTGTGGCATGGACACGGGTAAGTCCAGAAACAAGTTCTCAAGTTGATCTCAGTTGTGGCATAAACATGGGTAAGTCCAGAACAAGTTCATATTAAAGTATTATACTGGTGTAATTTCCAGTAGCTCCCTCCGGGGGAGTAAATGAAGGATTAAGTAGCAAAAACACAGTCCAGCAACATAGTTCTAAAAACACAGTTCCAAAACAGAGTTCTTACCAGGAGGAGTGAACGAAGGGTTAAGTTCCAAAGCCAACAGACTGAGAGTGTAGTTTACATAGCCAGAGAATGTCCAGAGCCACGGGTAGAAGCATAGTAGAACAAGCAGCTGAGCTGAAGGAGAAACAGATGCAGAATAATCCAGCAAAGAGACTGACACCTGACCCGGGTTTTAAACAAACAAACAGGAAGTAGGGCAGAAAAAAACAGCAAACTCCATCTTAACAAAGGGCAAAATTATTCACAAGGTGACTTGGAAAACCCGGAATACTGACAATTATATTGAGAAAATAAACTTCTGGTCCACAAAGGAAATGCTGTATGATCTGTTTAATCTAAAATGTGGTCACAAGATTAGAGATGAGTGAATTTGTTCAGATTTTGGCCCCAAATCTGATTTTGACATATTCAGGCCATATTCGAACACTATTCATGCCGAATGTATGTCTTATGATCGGTTCCGAACATATTCGGCAATTTCTTCTCCCATTGACTCTAATGAAGTTCAGCTGTGTTCGACGAATATTGAAAAAACAATATTCTAATCCTGTCATATTCGGAACCGAATCCGAACAAATTAGCTCATCTCTACACAATATCAAGAGGAGGAGCAAGAAAAGACAGTGATAAATAAGTATATAAACACATACACACTATATAACATGCATGTTACTAAGGAACTTATGCTTCTAAATTTTTCTGGGACTGCTGGTTTAAATGGAGTCTGTCAGTACAACATGACTGCTCAAACCAAGCACAGGAATGTGTTGCTTCCATGGCATGCCCGACAAGACCATTGCACCTTTTCATCGACTTGTGTTCTTTTGTCTCCATGCTCCTCTAACTTCTGTAAATATATAGCTCTTAACCACTTCTCCCCAAAGCCTGTTTTCACCTTCCTGACCAGGCCAATTTTTACAATTCTGACCACTGTCACTTTATGAGATCACAACTCTGGAATAGGGTTGAGCGAAACGGGTCGGCAATTTCCAGAAGTCGCCGCAGGTCCTGGAAGCGCTGATTCGAAGGAAGGAAGGTTCCCGGTTAGTACCAGGGCGCGTCAGAGGGTAAGTATAGCGATATTTTTTATTTTAATTCTTTATTTTACACTTAAATATGGATCGCAGGGCCTGAAGGAGAGTTTCCTCTCCTTCAGACCCTGGGAACCATTGGAAACCCAATGCACTGCATTGGGTTTCGAGTTTCGGCCGACCCCGACCCCGACTTTTTTATAGGATCAGCCGATTTCACTCGACCCGACTTTTGAAAAAGTGAAACCCGACCCGATCCTATAAAAGTAAAAGTCGCTCAACACTACTCTGGAACGCTTCAACGGATCCCGGTGGTTATGAGACTTATCTCATGACATATTGTACTTTATGATAGTGGTAAAATTTCTTTGATATGACTTGCATCTATTTGTTAAAAAAAAAAACAGAAGAAATTTGGTGAAAATTTTTAAAATGTAGCATTTTTTAATTTTTACACCCTTAAATCAGAGAGTCATATCGCACAAAATTGTTAATAAGTAATATTTCCCACATGTCTACTTTACATCAGCACAATGTTGGAAACATCATTTTTTTGTTAGGAAGTTATATGGGTTAAAAGTTGATCAGCGACTTCTCATTTTTACAACAAAATTTGCAAAACCATTTTTTTAGGGACTGCACCTAAAAAAATCAAAACTATATTCAAAAAGTTTATTAAAGGGAACCTGTCACCCCGTTTTTTGAGATTGAGCTATAAATACTGTTAAATAGGGCCTGCGCTGTGTGTTCCTATAGTGTATGTAGTGTACCCCGATTCCCCATGTATGCTGAGAAATAACTTACCAAAGTCGCCGTTTTCGCCTGTCAATCAGGCTGGTCAGGTCGGGAGGGCGTGGTGACATCGCTGGTTCTTCCTCAGCTTTACGTTGGTGGCGTAGTGGCGTAGTGGTGAACAAGCAGCGCGCGATCTGCGCTGTAATCCCTTGCATCGGTGGGGGCGGCCATCTTCCTGGGGCCGCGCGTGCGCAGATCGAGTGCTCTGCTGCACGGGGCTTCAGGAAAATGGCCGCGGGATGCCGCGCGTGCGCATTAGAGATCGCGGCGGCCATTTTCCCAAAGCCGAGTTTGCATCTCGGCTTTGGGAAAATGGCCGCCGCGATCTCTAATGCGCACGCGCGGCATCCCGCGGCCATTTTCCTGAAGCCCCGTGCAGCAGAGCACTCGATCTGCGCACGCGCGGCCCCAGGAAGATGGCCGCCCCCACCGATGCAAGGGATTACAGCGCAGATCGCGCGCTGCTTGTTCACCACTACGCCACTACGCCACCAACGTAAAGCTGAGGAAGAACCAGCGATGTCACCACGCCCTCCCGACCTGACCAGCCTGATTGACAGGCGAAAACGGCGACTTTGGTAAGTTATTTCTCAGCATACATAGGGAATTGGGGTACACTACATACACTATAGGAACACACAGCGCAGGCCCTATTTAACAGTATTTATAGCTCAATCTCAAAAAACGGGGTGACAGGTTCCCTTTAACCCTTCACTGGAATTTTTGGAATGTGTAAGGAAAAAATAAACATCTACTTTTCTTTCATAAAAGTGTTCCTTTAGACCTTTTTTCACTTTTGCAAGGGTAACAAGATAACATGAACAATACATTTTGTTGTGCAATTTCTCCTGAGCATACTGATACCCCATATGTGGGGAAAATCTACTATTTGGGCACACAGCAGGGCGTGGAAGAGAAGGAGCGCCATTTCACTTTTTGAATGTTAATTTTGCTAGCATAATTAGCATCCGCCATGTCATATTTGGAGAGCCCCTGATGTGCCTAAACAGCGGAATCCCCCCACAAGTGAAACCATTTTGGATACTAGACCCCTTTTGGGCCTTATCTAGATGTGTATTGAGCACCTCGAACCCACAGGTGCTTCACAGAAGTGTATAATGTTAAGCCGTGAAAATAAAAATAAAAAAATCACAATTTCCCCACAAAAATGTTTTTTTAGCTGCAAATTTTATATTTTCACAAGGGCAAAAGGAGAAAATGGACCCTAAAGTTTGTTGTACAATTTCTCTTGCGTTCAATAATGCCCCATATGTGGTCAAAAACTACTTTTGGGCACAGTGCAAAACTCAGAAGGGAAGTGGCACCATATTACAGTGCAGATTTTGCTGCACTTGTTTGAGGGTGCTTTTTCACATTGGTAGTGCCCCTGAGGTGCAAGAACAGCAGAAGATTTGCACATATCCCTATAGACACTCCCAGTTCAATTGCACCACATAAAGATAATGTCAGCACATATAATCTTGATGCGTTTCCCCATTATTTGGTTCCTCAGGAGAACATACTGATATGCAGTCCTACATCAAAAGGACTTATCTTAGAGTTTTTATGAGAGGAGCGTGAGTATAATGCCCATCTGCCACCTTCCCTGCAGGACCCAGAAGGACCCGCAGCCATCTTGGTGCTGGAGATCTCCATGCCGGGGGTCTCCATGGAGACCATCAGGACATTGTGATGAGTTTGCGATGACCTGTTGGAAGCACACAGGGATCCCCCTCCCTGAGCGATGCTTCTCTATATTGCTGTCACTACTGAGAATGGCATCAGAGGGGTTAAATGCCTGTGATCAGTGCTAGCACCGATTGTGGGCATTGCTGCGGGGTGTCAGTTATCACATACAGCTGACACCCGCACTAAGCTTGAGGCAACACGATCAGTGCACCGTACAAATACTGTTGTTTGCGGGAACGCCCCTCCCGCAGAGCAGTATATGTATGGTGCATGTCAGTAAGGGGTTAATCAAAGAGGAGGGGGTAGAAATGGGAAAACAATGTTTGGCCATGCTGAGAATGTAATGAGTGCACATGCTTAGTTTTTAAAATCAATTTTGTGCTGACAGACTCACAGACTCCTTTTAATTATTTTATGCTACAGTTACTTATATTTAGTACAATAATTAGGAGGAAAATGAGAGGGTGTCTTATAGTCTGGATGTACCTATGTGTGTATATATATATATATATATATATATATATATATATATATATATATAGCAAACAAAAAGCAGCACCAAAAGAAGGCAGAGGATGCAAAAAATCCTTCGAGGTATATACCAAACCTCATGCTATTGTCCAGAAAAATGAAGGCAGCACTCCAATAGAAAAAATAAGGGTGTTTTATTGGCCCATGTGCGACGTTTCAGTCCAGACATGGACATTTCTCAAGCCTATATATATATATTGAGAGCTGCGGGGGACAAAGAGGGTAAGTATGTACAGATTACAGTTGTGTAGTAAATTGCAGTGATGTGAGGTACCTTTGTAATCCTGTACTTCCTGGTGTAATGGTGTGCTGTAGGATTAAATAGAGATGGTTAATAGTGTAATCACCCAAAGATGTCTCCTAATAATACCGGTGGCGTAGTGAAGGTGTCCTCCTGTACCTGTGCTGGAGAGTGGTGGTGCTCCAGCGCTTTGCCTCTAGTTCTGAGCATGTGAGTGTGTTAACACTGGAGGGCTTTAAATATCGGCGCTCCATACTCGCACCGGAAGTGCATCACAGGAAGTGACGCGGTGCCCTCCTGCTGAGTCCAGAGGACACTATGGACAGGACGATGTACGATGACTATATTCTCATATTCTGGGGTCTGCCCCATTCTTGGAACATGATTCGATCCACTATGAACAGAATGGATATCACTATGCTAATCTGATTTATATATACCCCCAGGGATTATACTATATAGAATACTGTCTAATCAACGAACGCCTTTAGTATGTTATGTAATTAGCTCTTTCGTGATTTTTATTTCCTGTACATGTGAATTTGTTGCTCATTAAATTTTCTCTCTTACAGCGACGTAATGAATAAAGGCCTGGATAAGTTGAAACATCTACGATTGAATATAGATGCTTTTGTTATGTTATCTTATTTTGCTCATTTTTTTTCTCCTGACTTTCACTGATTTTAATATATTTTTTCTAGCATCACCCAGGTACCAGAGTGTGCGGTGAATTTTGATTATATTGACATGGGTTCCATCGGCCCATTACACCAGCACCTCGCTATTGGACAGAGTGAAGGCCAATACTCCATTTCTTTTAGTGTGGGACAGCAGGCAAACATAAAAAAACACAATATAAATCTGGTATCTCTGTAATCGCACTGACCCAAAGAATAAAGTTGACTAATCACTTATACTGCACAAGGAACGGTATAAAAAAGTAAATAAAACCAATTCTTCACATACTGTTGATTTTTTTCATTCTGCTTCCCAAAGATTGCACATTTATCCTGCTCTCTGCGCTGAGCGCTTACACTGGGGTTTCAATGTAAATCTCTGAAATATGTGATTTGTGGAAGATTCCCTATAATGAGGCAGATAGAGGCACTGTGGATGCCATAGGACCTGTGATCCGTCGGTGTCCGTTTTTTTAGGACTGCATAAAAGTGCCACTGTCTACAGTTTTGTGCACTTTTGAAAAGAAGCATAACACTGAACAGAGTCCAGATGAAGTCCAGAGTATCTCTGCTGCCTCATTATAGTGAATGGATCTTTTCGGGGTTTCATATGTCATGTCACTCGGAGATTTAGATGGAAACACCGATGTATGTGCTCATCGTAGAGTGCCGAATAACTGTGATAAATGTTATGTAAAAAAGCTTCAACTCAATCCACAAAAAAAGCAAGACCTCACTCAAGCATGTCATCTGTTAACTGAAATATAGGGGCTTCCACGTTACTGTTAGCACAAAGGCTCTGGAAAAACTAAATGACTTCTCGGCCCCCAAATGAAATTCAGCAAAATCTTTGCTTCCAAATCCTTATGCCCCCACTCCCATCTGAGCCCCAGTGTGCCTAAGCTAAATTTAACAGTGAGTTGCAGGATGCTCCGGTCACATGGGAGCGCACAGGACACAGATGAAAGGATTAAAAGCTTCTTTGTTTATTGAAATCCACAACGCGTTTTGACGGAGCAGCTCCGTCTTCATCAGGTAGCAGCTGTAGATAAATTCCTAAAGGGGTATAATTTCCAAAATAGAGTCACTTGGTGGTGGATTCCGCTTTTCTACCACTTTGGGGCTCTGTAAATGGAGTCTGCAAACTATTCTAATAAAATCTGCGCTCCAGGAGGCAAATAGATCTCTGTTCCTTCCGTCTCTCCGTATGGCAAAGCATTACTGTACAGCCACATATGGGGTGTTGCAACGTTAAGCAACAATTGTGGGATAAATTTTGGTGGCATTATTACCTTTTTCCAAGTATAAAAATTTAACATTTTGGGCTACCACAATTTTGGTGGTAAAAATGTTAATTATTTTTTCTTCACTGCCCAATGTTATAAAATTCTGACACACCTATGGTGTCAATATAATCGCTGCACCCCTAGTTGAATTAATTTAGAGGTTTAGTTTGTAAAATGGAGTCACATATGGGACGTTCAGCTGTTCTTGCACATTAGGGGCTCTGCCAATGTAACATGGCACCCTCAAACCAGTGCAGCGAAATCTGCACTGTAATATGGCTCTACCTCCCTTCTGAGCTTTGCACTGTGACTCAAAAGTAGTTTTCAACCACATATGGGGTATCGGTGAACTCAGGAGAAATTTTACACCATACTTTGGGGTCCATTTTCTCCTGCTACTATTGTGAAAATACTAAATTTGGAGCTAAAGATTTGTGCGGGATAAATGTGAATATTTTTTTTTTCATTTTCATTGCTTAACATTATAAACTTCTGTGAAGCACCAGGGGGTTCAAGGTGTTCAATACACATATAGATAGGTTCCAGTACATTTTACATTCAAAAAGTCAAATGGCTCTCCTTCCCTTCCAAACCCCGATGTGCAGCCAAACAGTTGTTTTCCTCCACATATTGGGTATCTGAGCACTCAGGATAAATTGCACAACAAATTGGAAATGTATCCTTTTACCCTTATGAAAATGCAAAATTTTGAGCAAAAAAATATTTATCTGGAAAAATGTGACTATTTTTTTTTTATTTCCATGGCTCTATGTTATAAAGTTCTGTGAAGCATCTGTAGATTCAAGGTGATCAATACACATCTAGATAAGTTCCCTAAGGGCTCTAGTTTCCAAAACGTTGTCAACTATTGGTGGTTTCCACTGCTTACGTCAGGGGCTCTGCAAACATGACATGGCGTCAGTTAATTATGCCGGCAAATGTTACTTTCAAAAAGTGAAATGATGCACCTTCCTTTCCAATCCCTGCCGTGTGCCCAAACAACAGATTTCCCCCACATATGGGGTATCGGCATGCTTAGGATAAACTGGAAAACAAATTCAATGATCCATTTTCTCCTGTTACCCTTGTGAAAGTAAAAGAAAATAGGTCTAAAAGAAAATCTTTGTGAAAGAAAAGTAAATGTTTATTTTTTCCTTCCATATTCCAAAAATTCCTGTGAAGCATCTGATGGGTTAATAAATGTCTTGAATGTTTTTTTGAGCACCTTGAGGGGTGCAGTTTTTTGAATGATGTCCCTTTTGAGTATTTTCTGTCATATAGTCCCCTCAAAGTCACTTCAAATGTGAGGTGGTCCCTAAAAAAACTGGTTTTGCAAAATTTGTTATAAAAGATGGAAATTGCTGGTCAAATGTAATCCTTATAGCTTCCTAACAAGAAAAAATGATGTTTCAAAAATTGTGCTGGTGTAATGTAGACATATGGTAAGTGATATGTATTAACTATTTTGTGCGATATGACTGTCTGATTTAAGGGCATACAAATTAAAAGTTTGAAAATTGCGAAATTTTAGAAGTTTTCATCAAATTTCGGTTTCTTTCACAAATAAATCCAAGACATATCAAATAAATTTTACCACTATCATGATGTTCAATATGTCATGAAAAAAATTTCTCAGAGTCAGTGGGATTCATTGAGGCGTTCCATATTATGGCCTCATAAATTGACAGTGGTCAGAATTATAAAAATTGGCCTGGTCAGAAAGGTAAAAACAAGCTTCGGGGTGAAGGGGTTAAGGGAATGAATTTTCACTGCTCTCCACACCCATGGTAGTGGGAGTAGTGAATATTCATTCCCTTTAGTAGCGGGTACACATAATTACCCCACAGCTGCATGAAGCTTGAGGCTGAGGTTACTGTGCCCTCTATTAAAGATCAATGAATATTCACTGCTCCACACGCTGATAGTCCTCTGCTTGTAAACAGAGTGTGAGTTCTCTGCCATGAGCTGCTTACAAGTATAAATCAGCTGCTTGCTTCAGAACAGAATGCTGTGAGGGAGCACAGGGAAATTAAGTAGAATTCTTTATCTTTTTTTAATGTTTTTCTGATGGGAGCCATGCATACCAGGATGGGGGTGGGGCCCATGCATACAATAGAGATGAGGGGGCCATGCGTACAAAGATAGGGATGAGGGGGTCATGCATACCAGGATAAGGATAAGGGAGCTACGCATACCAGGATAGGGATAAGGGGACCAAGTACACCTGGATTGGGGACATATACCGTATATACCAGAATGGACAATATTATTACAGAACTGACCACATTTTGTTATTGAATTTTTTTCTATTTTCCTCCTCTAATCTCTAGGTCTTATGGGCCAGTGCATCTTATAGTTCTTAAAATATGATATGAAGTGTCATGTGAAGTGTGAGTTATGTCCCATGGTTTCAAATGTTTTGGGTAATATAAAGGTTATGTTTAATGTGAGTAGTGTACAGTGCAGAATAAGCATAGGGTAAAGCATAGATTAAGAAGTAGGACACAATATGGAGTGTAATAGGCATTGTAAGTGTAATAAGCTTAGTGTATAGCCCTCCGTCACATACAATATTCGGACTAACGAGTTCACATACAATGTGCCTGTCAGGCGCCTGCTGGAAAAATACCAATAATATCTAATGTTTGCAATTTCAGTGCTCTAAAAGTGATCAGTGACCTTCATAGGGATGTAATAAAAGAGACTACACATAATCAGTTGCAAAAAAAACCATTCACTTAACATAAAACTAATAACTATGAAATACAAACTTTTCAAAACTCCCGCCAAATAGTCCCCAGTTCGACTCTCTCAAAAAAATGTACAAAGAAAATTTTTGAACACAAACTTAATTTTAAGGTACCTTAAGTACTATTAAAAACATATTCAATCAGAAGTAGATGCTGAGGTTTCCCGAGAAAAGTCACACTTGCAGAGCAAATAGCAAGAATTACACACCATTTTTGCATGTGTCAGGCAAATTGCTTTATGACATTTGAGACATTCATAATTTGAAAGCCTTCTGGTTCCGCTTTCCGTTTGGCAGGTGGTGCATCTCCTTCTTTTGTGAGGTGGTGCAGATGGTGACTTTTCACCATCATCTTCTGGGCGGAACCTTTTGAGCTGAACTTGAAGGCGAGAGGGGATACCGATTGTTTTCACGCTTCTCCTGCGTAGCTCTCCAAGTACTAGTTCATGGGCCAATTTTTTCAGATACAATCGTCTACGGAGTGGTTCAAGCTTGTTTTCAAGATAAATTACTTGTGAATTTATACCACCCAAATTCAACATAGCAAAAAATATGACCATTGGCCAGCGTTTGATGTTTCTGCTGACGTTGAAAGTGGAGCACATCTGATCTGCTGTATCCACACCCCCTTTGGTGGCATTGTAAAATGTAATTATCTCCGGTTTTTTTTCTGCCCCAGTCCCAGGATCGATGGCAGCATCATCATGAAGTGTTGATAGAAGAAGTACGATTTTTTTGGCATGTGGTACATAGGAAACTAAAGCCTTTCCATTATGGAATGCAAACATACTGCTGTACTGTTGTCTCTCTTTCACACTTACAAACTGTGGCGGCAATTCCCTTTTGTTTTTTCTTACAGTTCCCACATATGACAGCTTCTGAATTTTCAGATAATCAATCAGATCACAACTTGTAAACCAATTGTCAGCTGTAATATTGCGACCCGATCCAAATAAGGGTTCAGCCAGTCTTTTTACAACATCAATGGGTTTGTTGCTCACACAGTAAGGACCTTCTGGTTGTTTTCCTGCATAAACTTCCAGGTTGTAAGTGTAGGTCTTACTGGCATCAACAAGGGCATAAATTTTTATTCCATATTTGTTTGGCTTTGATGGAATATATTGACGAAAGGCACATCTACCACGAAAACCAGGGAGCATTTCGTCAATAGTGAGATTCTCTCCAGGGTAATAACTTTGTTTACAGTTTACAACAAATCTTTGAAATATATCACGAATTGGAGCAAGTCGGTCATGTGTTTTGCGTTCGGTTGGGGTAGTTCTGTCGTCAAACCGAAGGCAACGAATTAGAATCTTGAATCTGTTTATGGACATAACAAGGCTAAATTTTTCAACTCCATCCCCATCTTTACCCCAAAGTTCCTCCAAACTTTGTCTATTTGCCCTATAAGCTCCTGCAAGGTACAGTAATCCAAAAAAAGTACGCAGTTCTATTTCATCTGTGGGCTTGATGGTTCTGTTGCAGATGTACTTGTCCTTTATAATGTCTATATATTGGTTGGTATATGTGACAATAGAGTCCAGAATGTCATCTGTAAATATACTGTTCCAGCATTCAACTGCAGTTTTTGCATTACGTGCAGTTCCTATTACTGCAGGAAGGTGAGTAATAATGTTTAAAGGTTCCCTGCGTTTTTTCTGGAATGGCTTCTTGTTCCATTTAGTATTTTTATCTTTTCCAATATAATATGATCCAACTTCTTCATCCTCACCACTGTCACCATCTTGCTCTGTTTCAGAATCCAGGACACATTCTTCCACCTCATCATGAGAATCAATCTCACTTTCCTCTCCTAAATCCTCATTCAGTGTGAGGTCTCTATCATCTAACAGCATGTTTGTTACTTCCTCAACATCAAGTTGTTTGGATAAATTGTACATTTTTCTCTCCATTTCAGCAGATAATCTGAAGCAAGAGAAGGAATATGTTAGGGAACTACTGTATATGCCTGAGCAGCACACTTTCTTTTATAAAATCTCCCTTATTTCTATGAAATATCCTCACATTTTGTGCTATACATTCATAAAACAAGCTAAATAAACTATTGTGATGAATAAAAACATAAAATACCAACCTTACTGAATGTGACGTATTCACATACAATGAGCCTGAGAGATCTGTGCAGCTATATCCTCTCCCCTGAAGCTCTGAAATCCAACTGTGATATCAGGTTTCACAGACCTTCAAGAGACAGGAGACTACCTGGAGGGAGGGGGTTTCCTCACAATCTGGTGAGGAAGGAGAAATGAAAGTAAAAGAGAAGCGCCTGTCAGATCAGTTGTATGTGACGGAGGGATAGTGTTATATGATGTACAGGGTTTGTAATGGAGATCTGCCCAACAGCAGGCTGCAGGAACAGATATAGTTAAATGTTGGAACTAGCCCACAGGGGGATTGATTAGTCATAGGGACAGGACTGTGCTTCCTGGATAGAGTTGAAGTGGCTCGGTCACCTGAATTTGGAGGGAACAATTTTCAGCCATAGAGGTGGGGTTTTCGGGTGTTTGATTCACCCTTTCCTTACCCGCTGGCTGCATGCTGGCTGCAATATTGGATTGAAGTTCATTCTCTGTCCTGTTAGTACACGCCTGCGCAAGGCAAGATTGCCTTGTTGTTCTGTGCAGGGAGCCTCCGTGCTGCCGGGTGTCCAGAGGCTGTGAGCCCGGAGCGGAGCCTGGTGTGGGAGCCGGGCTGCAGGCAGACATCACCCTGCCCATCTGACACTTCCACATCCAGGCTGTGTTATATACTATGTGGGCTGTGTGATATACTGTGTGGGCTGTGTTCTATACTACGTGGCTGTGTTATATACTGCACGGCCTGTGCTATATAGTACGTGGGCTGTGTTATATACTGCATGGGCTGTGTTATATACTGCATGGGCTGTGTTATATACTACGTGGGCTGTGCTATATACTATGTGGCTGTGCAATATACTACGTGGCTGTATTATATACTATGTGGGCTGTGTGATATACTACGTGGGCTGTGTTATATACTACATGGGCTGTGTTATATAATGTGCGGCCTGTGCTATATACTACATGGGCTATGTTATATACTGCATGGGCATTATTATATACTGCGTGGGCTGTGTTATATACTATGTGGGCTGTGCTATATACTACGTGGCTGTGCAATATACTGTGTGGCTGTGTTATATACTACGTGGCTGTGTTATATACTACGTGAGCTGTGTTATATACTACATGGGCTGTGTTATATAATGTGTGGCCTGTGCTATATACTACGTGGACTGTGCTATATACTGCATGGGCTGTGTTAAACACTCCATGGGCTGTGCTATATTCTATGTGGGCTGTGCTATATACTATGTGGCTGTGCTATATACTACGTGGCTGTGCAATATGTTACGTGACTGTGCTATATACTATGTGGCTGTGCTATATACTACGTAGCTGTGTTATATACTACGTGGCTGTGCTATATACTACGTGGATTTGCTATATACTATATGGGCTGTTATATGCTATGTGGGCTTTGAGATTCTTTCGCCCGGGGCCCTCAAAAACCTGGAGCTGGCCCTGGCTTCACTGATTAGTCGTGTCCGGCAGGCCGTGAACAATCAGTGACAGACGCAGTCCGGCCTGTTGTGAATTCTGTGGTCAAGCTCCCTCCTGTGGTCATGAGTGGTACTTCGGCTGGTTCTGTCCATGAGCTTCCTTTGGTGGATGTGAGTGGGGCTGCGGCTTCTGAGTTTCCTTCCTCAGGTGACGAGGTTGGGTTGTTAGGTGCTGCTCTATTTAACTCCACCTAGTTCTTTGTTCCTGGCCTCCAGTCAATGTTCCAGTATTGGTCTTGCTCTCTCCTGGATCGTTCTTGTGGCCTGTCTGCCCTGCATAAGCTAAGTTCTGCTTGTGTTACTTCTGTTTGCTATTTTTTCTGTCCAGCTTGCTATATTTGTTTGTCTTGCTTGCTGGAAGCTCTGGGACGCAGAGGAAGCACCTCCGTACCGTTAGTCGGTGCGGAGGGTCTTTTTGCGCCCTCTGCGTGGTTGTTTGTAGGTTTTTGTGAAGACCGCAAAGCTATCTTTCCTATCCTCGGTCTATTCAGTAAGTCGGGCCTCACTTTGCTAAAATCTATTTAATCTCTGTGTTTGTATTTTCATCTTTACTCACAGTCATTATATGTGGGGGCTGCCTTTTCCTTTGGGGAATTTCTCTGAGGCAAGGTAGGCTTATTTTTCTATCTTCAGGGCTAGCTAGTGTCTCAGGCTGTGCCCGAGGCGCCTAGGTCTGGTCAGGAGCGCTCCACGGCTACCTCTAGTGTGGTGTGATATGATTAGGGATTGCGGTCAGCAGAGTTCCCACGTCTCAGAGCTCGTCCTATGTGTTTAGCAACTATCAGGTCATTTTCTGTGCTCGTATTCATCAGGTCCATTATGGTTCTGAATCACCTGTTCATAACACCGGCCGCGAATTGGCGCAGGATTTGAACCACGTTTTGCTAATCGGTCGTGCCTGGCCGACCGAATCCTGTGTATTCATTGCATCATTCTGAAATCTTCATAAATAAACTACATACATATTCTAGAATACCCGATGCATTAGAATCGGGCCACCATCTAGTATATATTTATATATATATATATATATACAGTGCCTACAAGTAGTATTCAACCCCCTGCAGATTTAGCAGGTTTAATAAGATGCAAATAAGTTAGAGCCTTCAAACTTCAAACAAGAGCAGGATTTATTAACAGATGCATAAATCTTACAAACCAAAAAGTTTTGTTGCTCAGTTAAATTTTTATAAATTTTAAACATAAAAGTGTGGGTCAATTATTATTCAACCCCTAGGTTTAATATTTTGTGGAATAACCTTTGTTTGCAATTACAGCTAATAATTGTCTTTTATAAGACCTGATCAGGCCGGCACAGGTCTCTGGAGTTATCTTGGCCCACTCCTCCATGCAGATCTTCTCCAAGTTATCTAGGTTCTTTGGGTGTCTCATGTGGACTTTAATCTTGAGCTCCTTCCACAAGTTTTCAATTGGGTTAAGGTCAGGAGACTGACTAGGCCACTGCAACACCTTGATTTTTTGCCTCTTGAACCAGGCCTTGGTTTTCTTGGCTGTGTGCTTTGGGTCGTTGTCTTGTTGGAAGATGAAATGACGACCCATCTTAAGATCCTTGATGGAGGAGCGGAGGTTCTTGGCCAAAATCTCCAGGTAGGCCGTGCTATCCCTCTTCCCATGGATGCGGACCAGATGGCCAGGCCCCTTGGCTGAGAAACAGCCCCACAGCATGATGCTGCCACCACCATGCTTGACTGTAGGGATGGTATTCTTGGGGTCGTATGCAGTGCCATCCAGTCTCCAAACGTCACGTGTGTGGTTGGCACCAAAGATCTCAATCTTGGTCTCATCAGACCAGAGAACCTTGAACCAGTCAGTCTCAGAGTCCTCCAAGTGATCATGAGCAAACTGTAGACGAGCCTTGACATGACGCTTTGAAAGTAAAGGTACCTTACGGGCTTGTCTGGAACGGAGACCATTGCGGTGGAGTACGTTACTTATGGTATTGACTGAAACCAATGTCCCCACTGCCATGAGATCTTCCCGGAGCTCCTTCCTTGTTGTCCTTGGGTTAGCCTTGACTCTTCGGACAAGCCTGGCCTCGGCACGGGAGGAAACTTTCAAAGGCTGTCCAGGCCGTGGAAGGCTAACAGTAGTTCCATAAGCCTTCCACTTCCGGATGATGCTCCCAACAGTGGAGACAGGTAGGCCCAACTCCTTGGAAAGGGTTTTGTACCCCTTGCCAGCCACGATCTTGTCTCTGATGGCCTTGGAATTCTCCTTTGTCTTTCCCATGTTGACCATGTATGAGTGCTGTTCACAAGTTTGGGGAGGGTCTTAAATAGTCAGAAAAGGCTGGAAAAAGAGATAATTAATCCAAACATGTGAAGCTCATTGTTCTTTGTGCCTGAACTACTTCTTAATACTTTAGGGTAACCAAACAGAATTCTGGTGGGTTGAGGGGTTGAATAATAAATGACCCTCTGAAAAGACTTTTCACAATTTAAAAAAAAAATAAACAAAGAAATAACATTCTTTTTTGCTGCAGTGCATTTCACACTTCCAGGCTGATCTACAGTCCAAATGTCACAATGCCAAGTTAATTCCAAATGTGTAAACCTGCTAAATCTGCAGGGGGTTGAATACTACTTGTAGGCACTGTATATACATATAAATACTGTTTATATATACTGTATATATATATATATATATATATACATATATATGTATTAGTATGTAATATTTCTCAAAAACAGAAAATAAGAAAATACTTATGTTATTGTTGCAATCGTTCCAATCTGTATACAAGCACTCACTACTTACAATGATTTGTGTACACAAATCTAAAAATCAGATAAATTATAGCTAATTATTATTATAACAAACAAGCCCTTATACACCCATATTGGTAGACACCATAGTACAATATTTATAACAAGTTCTAAAGCATAAAACATATATAAATTGAGTTTCTCTGTAACTATCTAAAATCATGGTGAAAAAGAAAGCTCCAAAAAAAAGCTGAATTTGTTTTTTACAGCACCTCACCTATAATTAGAATAGCTTATTGGTCAAATTATATTTCTCTAGTTATTGAACTAATTTTGCATTGCGTCAGTTTCCAAAGTATCTTTTGTTAATCAGATTTTTCTACATGGTTGACATGAGCATTGCAAGAGTCTCACATCAATCTTCAGCGCTTGCTTCATATAACTTTTCCTTTTCAAATACATGTATAAATAAATTGGTGGAGTTCCCATTAGCAACCTGACATTTGTCTTGTTTTACAGCTCCTGAATGATTGGAATGTGACTGTAAGGTGTTTATATATTTGTATTTTACGTGGAACAAAGTTGTTGTCTATAAAGCAGTTTATATTGAACTGCTGTACTACGTGAAGTACTTACGTACAAACCTGGTAGACTGGATGGCTTTTATGAATTCATAAATATTCAAATGCTAGAAGTGCCCTAAATCATGAGCTATCCATTAAAAAAGTATTCAGTATCCTTCGGCATAGCGTATACTGATAAGTGGACTTTGCAGAGCATGATAAGCAATTATATGCAGAACATTTGTGTTTAATATGGTGTGTTAGATTGTAATGTGCAGAGAAATAAGTCTTCTGGGATCGACTTAAACTGTGTAACTTGATCGACTCAATTTCTTTCACATTAGCAGGTGCCGCATCTAGAGTCCACTTGTATTGAAACAAGAACAGCCTCAGCAAGATGATGAGCTCTGCCTCAAATAATCTGACCTACTGCCTGCAATTATAAATAGACTAAATGAAGACAGACCACTCAGACAACGAAGAAGGTATTAGTGCATGCAGACCTACTTTCTAACGGTTCTCCAAATTAATGTACCTTGCAAGTTACTATGTCATGTGATGTACTATAGGTGAAAATGGGGCTGACAAAAAATGAAAGCATGTTTCATTCAATAAAATATGTGTAAGGATGGTGAACTGTGCAATTTTTTTCCTACCCCTGAAGTCACCAATCGTATTATAGTTTGTAATATATATATCTACTATGTAATTGTCTAAGGGTCACTTCCGCCTGTCTGTCTGTCTTTCTGTCTGTTTTTCTGTCTGTCACGGATATTCATTGGTCGCGGCCTCTGTCTGTCCAAGTCGCTGATTGGTCGCGGCAAAACCGCCACGACCAATCAGCGATGGGCCCAGTCCGGAAGAAAATGGCTGCTCCTTCCTCCCCGCAGTCAGTGTCCGGCGCCCGCATACTCCCCTCCAATCAGCGCTCACACAAGGTTAATGGCAGTGTTGGCCGCGGTGTAATGCACTCGGTTAACGCTGCTATTAACCCTGTGTGACCAACATTTTACTATTCATACTGCCTATGCAGCAGGAATAGTAAAAAGATCTAATGTTAAAAATAATAAAAAAAAATAAAAATCATTATATACTTACCCTCCGGTGGCCCCCCGGATCAGGAACCGGCCTTTCCGGCTTCTCGCGACACCCTGGTGACCGCTCCATGTATTGTGGTCTTGTGAGATGATGATGTGCGGTCTTGCGAGACCGTTACATCATCATCTTGCGAGACTGCAATGCACTCTTCAGACCGGAGCGTGCGAGAAGCATCGGTAACCGCTTCGATCCAGGGGCCAACGTAGAGTGAGTATATAACTATTTTTTATTTTAATTCTTTTTTTTTTAACAGGGATATGGTGCCCACATTGGTATAGACTGCGTGGGCTGTGCAATTTATTACGTGGGCTGGGCAATATACTGCGTGGGCTGTGCAATATACAACGTGTACTGCGAAATATACAACGTGGGCTGCGCAAAACACAACGTGGGATGCGCAATTACTACGTGGGCTGCGCAATATACAACGTGGGCTGCGCAATATACAATGTGGACTGCGCAATATACTACGTGGGCTGCACAATATACAATGTGGACTGCGCAATATACTACGTGGGCTGCGCAATATACTATGTGGGCTGGGCAATATACAAGTTGGGTTGCGCAATATACAACGAGGGCTACGCAATATACAACATGGTCTGCGCAATATACAACATGGGCTGCGCAATATACTATGTGGGTTGGGCAATATACTATGTGGGCGGCGCAATATACTACGTGGTTGGGCAATATACTATGTGGGCTGCGTAATATACAACGTGGGCTGCGCAATATACTACGTGTGCTGCACAAAATACAACGTGGGCTGTGCAATATACTACTTGGGCTGCTCAATATACAACGTGGGCTGCGCAATATACAATGTGGGCTGCGCAATGTACTATGTGGGCTGGGCAATATACTGTGTGGGCTGGGCAATATACTACGTGGGCTGGGCAATATACAACGTGGGCTGCGCAATATACAACGTGGGCTGCACAATATACTACATGGGCTGCACAATATACTATGTGGGCTGGGCAATATACTACGTGGGCTGCGCAATATACAACGTGGACTGCGCAATATACATCGTGGGCTGCGCAATATACAATGTGGACTGCACAATATACAACGTGGGCTGCGCAATATACTACATGGGCTGTGCAATATACTACGTGGGCGGCGCAATATACTACGTGGTTGGGAAATATACTACGTGGGCTGCATAATATGCAATGTGGGCTGTGCAATATACTACGTGGGCTGCTCAATATACAACGTGGGCTGCGCAATATTCAACGTGGGCTGCGCAATGTACTATGTGGGATGGACAATATATTACGTGGGCTGGGCAATATACTACGTGGGCTGGGAAATATACAACGTGGGCTGTGCAATATACAACATGGGCTGCGCAATATACTATGTGGGCTGCGCAATATACAACGTGGGCTGCGCAATATATTATGTGGGCTGGGCAATATACTACGTGGGCTGCGCAATATACTACGTGGTTGGGCAATATACTACGTGGGCTGCGCAATATACAATGTGGGCTGCGCAATATACAATGTGGGCTGCGCAATATGCAACGTGGGCTGCGCAATATACTACGTTGGCTGCGCAATATACAACATGGGCTGCGCAATATACAACGTGGGCTGCGCAATGTACTACGTGGGCTAGGCAATATACTACATGGGCTGCACAATATACTACGTGGGCTGTGCAATATACAACATGGGCTGCGCAATATACTACATGGGCTGCGCAATATACAACATGGGCTGCGCAATATACAATGTGGGCTGGGCAATATAATACGTGGGCTGCACAACATACTACGTGGGCTGCATAATATACAACATGGGCTGCACAATATACTACGTGGGCTTTGCAAAATTCTATGTGGGCTTTGCAATATACAACGTGGGCTGTGCAATATACTATGTGGGCTGCACAATATACTATGTGGGCTGCGCAATATACTACGCGGGCTGCGCAATATACTACGTGGGCTGGGCAATATACTACGTGGGCAGCGCAATATACTACGTGGTTGGGCAATATACTACATAATATATACAACGTGGGCTGCGCAATATACTACGTTGGCTGCACAATATACAACGAGGGCTGTGCAATATACTACGTGGGCTGCTCAATATACAACGTGGGCTGCGCAATATACAACGTGGGCTGCGCAATGTACTATGTGGGATGGGCAATATATTAAGTGGTCTGGGCAATATACTACGTGGGCTGGACAATATACAACGTGGGCTGTGCAATATACAACGTGGGCTGCGCAATATACTATGTGGACTGGGCAATATACTATGTGGGCTGCGCAATATACTACGTGGTTGGGCAATATACTACGTGGGCTGTGCAATATACAACGTGGGCTGCGCCATATACATTGTGGGCTGCGCAATATGCAAGGTGGTCTGCGCAATATACTACGTGGGCTGCGCAATATACAACGTGGGCTGCGCAATATACAACGTGGGCTGCGCAATGTACTACGTGGGCTGGGCAATATACTACGTGGGCTGCGCAATATACTACGTGGGCTGTGCAATTTACAACATGGGCTGCGCAATATACTACGTGGGCTGCGCAATATACAACATGGACTGCACAATATACAATGTGGGCTGGGCAATAAAATACGTGGGCTGCACAACATACTACGTGGGCTGCGTAATATACAACGTGGGCTGCGCAATATACTACATGGGCTTTGCAATATACTACATGGGCTTTGCAATATACAACATGGGCTGTGCAATATACTACGTGGGCTGCACAATATACTTTGTGGGCTGCGCAATATACTACGTAGGCTTCGCAATATACTAGGACTGTTATGACCTGGTGGTTAGGAGCACCCGGTATGACCTGATAGTTAAACTCACACAGGACAAGCTCTGAGATGTGGGAGCTCTGCTGACCGTAGGCCCTAATCCTATCACAACAACTAGAAATAGCCATGGAGCGTTCCTGACACTCCCTAGGCGCCTCTTCACAGCCTAAGAGCTAGCTAGCCCTAGAGATAGAAAATAAAGCCTACCTTGCCTCAGAGAAATTCCCCAAAGGAAAAGGCAGCCCCCCACATATATTGACTGTGAGTAAAGATGAAAGTCACAAACGCAGAAATGAAACAGGTTTCAGCAAAGGGAGGCCAGACTTACTAAACAGACAGAGGATAGGAAAGGTATCTTTGTGGTCAGCACAAAAAACTACAAAACACCACACAGAGTGTGCAAAAAGACCTCCGCACCGACTAACGGTGCGGAGATGCCACTCTGCATCACAAAGCTTCCAGCTAGCAAGACAAAATCATGATAACCAGCTGGACAAGGAAACAATGAACAAATAATAACTATCAGGAACTTAGCTTCTGCTGGAGAAGACAGGTCACCAGAAAGATCCAAGAGCGAACTGAACCAATGCAGGAACATTGACAGCTGGCATGGAGTAACGATCTGAGTGGAGTTAAATAGAGCAGCCAACCAAAGGATAAACCACGTCACCTGTGTAAGGAACCTCAGAAGCAGCAGCTTCACTCACAGCCACCAGAGGGAGTCCATGGACAGAACTCGCCGAAGTACCATTCATGACCACAGGAGGGAGTTCGACAACAGAATTCACAACAGTACCCCCCCTTGAGGAGGGGTCACCGAACCCTCACCAGAGCCCCCAGGCCGATCAGGATGAGCCAAATGAAAGGCACGAACTAGATCGGCAGCATGAACATCAGAGGCAAAAACCCAGGAATTATCTTCCTGACCATAACCCTTCCACTTGACCAGGTACTGGAGTTTCCATCTCGAAACACGAGAATCCAAAATCTTCTCCACCACATACTCCAACTCCCCCTCGACCAACACCGGGGCAGGAGGATCAACGGAGGGAACCATAGGCGCCACGTATCTCCGCAACAACGACCTATGGAACACATTATGGATGGCAAAAGAAGCTGGAAGGTCCAAACGAAATGACACAGGATTAAGAACTTCAGAAATCTTATATGGCCCAATGAAACGAGGCTTAAACTTAGGAGAGGAAACCTTCATAGGAACATGACGAGATGACAACCAAACCAAATCTCCAACTCGAAGTCGGGGACCAACACAGCGCCGGCGGTTAGCGAAACGTTGAGCCTTCTCCTGGGACAATGTCAAATTGTCCACCACATGAGTCCAAATCTGCTGCAACCTGTCCACCACCGTATCCACACCAGGACAGTCCGAAGGCTCAACCTGCCCTGAAGAGAAACGAGAATGGAAACCAGAATTACAGAAAAAAGGAGAAACTAAAGTAGCCGAGCTGGCCCAATTATTAAGGGCGAACTCAGCCAAAGGCAAGAAGGACACCCAATCATCCTGATCAGCAGAAACAAAGCATCTCAGATATGTTTCCAAAGTCTGATTAGTTTGTTCGGTTTGGCCATTAGTCTGAGGATGGAAAGCCGAAGAAAAAGACAAATCAATGCCCATCTTAGCACAAAAAGTCCGCCAAAAACTCGAAACAAACTGGGAACCTGTGTCCGAGACGATGTTCTCTGGAATGCCATGCAAACGAACCACATGCTGGAAAAACAATGGCACCAAATCAGAGGAGGAAGGCAATTTAGACAAGGGTACCAAATGGACCATCTTAGAGAAGCGATCACAAACCACCCAAATGACCGACATCCTTTGAGAAACAGGGAGATCAGAAATAAAATCCATGGAAATATGCGTCCAGGGCCTCTTCAGGACCGGCAAGGGCAAAAGCAACCCACTGGCACGAGAACAGCAGGGCTTAGCCCGAGCACAAGTCCCACAGGACTGCACAAAAGAAGGCACATCCTGTGACAAAGAAGGCCACCAAAAGGATCTAGCGACCAAATATCTGCTACTAAAGATTCCAGGATGACCAGCCAACACCGAACAATGAACCTCAGAGATAACTCTACTAGTCCATCTATCAGGGACAAACAGTTTCTCCGTAGGACAACGGTCAGGTCTATCAGCCTGAAACTTCTGCAGCACGCGCCGCAAATCAGGGGAGATGGCAGACAAAATTACCAGCTCTTTAAGAATACCCGCCGGCTCCGGAACACCCGGAGAGTCAGGCACAAAACTCCTTGACAGGGCATCAGCCTTCACATTCTTAGATCCCGGAAGGTATGAAACCACAAAATCAAAACGGGAGAAAAAGAGCGACCATCGAGCCTGTCTAGGATTCAACCGTTTGGCAGACTCGAGATAAGTCAAATTCTTGTGATCCGTCAAGACCACCAAGCGATGTTTAGCTCTTTCAAGCCAATGTTGCCACTCCTCGAATGCCCACTTCATGGACAACAACTCTCGATTGCCAACATCATAATTGCGCTCAGCAGGCGAGAATTTTCTAGAAAAGAAGGCACATGGTTTCATCACCGAGCCTTCAGAACTTCTTTGCGACAAAACAGCCCCTGCTCCAATCTCAGAAGCATCAACCTCGACCTGAAACGGGAGCGAAACATCTGGCTGGCACAACACAGGGGCAGAAGAAAAACAACGCTTCAACTCCTGAAAAGCCTCTACAGCCGCAGAGGACCAATTGACCACATCAGCACCTTTCTTGGTCAAATCAGTCAACGGATTAGCAATACTGGAAAAATTAGCGATGAAGCGACGGTAAAAATTAGCAAAGCCCAGGAACTTCTGCAGGCTCTTCACAGATGTCGGCTGAGTCCAATCATAAATGACCTGAACTTTAACAGGGTCCATCTCGATAGTAGAAGGGGAAAAAATGAAACCCAAAAATGAAACCTTCTGAACTCCAAAGAGACACTTTGACCCCTTCACAAACAAGGAATTTGCACGAAGGACCTGGAACACCATTCTGACCTGCTTCACATGAGACTCCCAATCATCTGAAAAGACCAAAATGTCATCCAAATATACAATCATGAATCTATCCAGGTACTCTCGGAAGATGTCATGCATAAAGGACTGAAACACAGATGGAGCATTAGAAAGCCCGAATGGCATAACCAGGTACTCAAAATGGCCCTCGGGCGTATTAAATGCTGTTTTCCATTCATCTCCCTTTTAATTCGCACAAGATTATACTCCCCTCGAAGATCAATCTTGGTGAACCAACTAGCCCCTTTAATCCGAGCAAACAAATCAGACAGCAGCGGCAAAGGATACTGAAATTTGACTGTGATCTTATTAAGAAGGCGGTAATCAATACAAGGTCTCAAAGAGCCATCCTTCTTGGCCACAAAAAAGAACCCTACTCCCAATGGTGACGACGACGGGCGAATATAACCCTTCTCCAAGGATTCCTTTATATAACTCCGCATAGCGGCGTGCTCTGACACAGATAAATTAAACAGACGGCCCTTAGGAAACTTACTACCAGGAATCAAATTAATAGCACAATCGCAATCCCTATGAGGAGGTATGGCACCAGATTTGGGCTCTTCAAATACATCCCGGTAATCTGATAAAAACTCAGGGACTTCAGAAGGAGTGGAAGGCGAAATTGACAACAATGGAACATCACCATGTACCCCCTGACAACCCCAGCCAGACACAGACATAGATTTCCAATCCAACACTGGATTATGGACCTGTAGCCATGGCAACCCCAAAACGACCACATCATGCAGGTTATGCAACACCAAAAAGCGAATATCCTCCTGATGTGCAGGAGCCATGCACATGGTCAATTGAGTCCAGTACTGAGGCTTATTCTTGGCCAAAGGGGTAGCATCAATTCATCTCAATGGAATAGGATACTGCAAGGGCTCCAAGAAAAAACCACAGCGCCTGGCAAACTCCAAGTCCATCAAATTCAGGGCAGCACCTGAATCCACAAATGCCATAACAGAATAGGACGACAGAGAGCAAATCAGAGTAACGGACAAAAGAAATTTAGACTGTACCGTACCAATGGTGGCAGACCTAGCGAACCGCTTAGTGCGCTTAGGACAATCGGAGATAGCATGAGTGGATTCACCACAGTAAAAACACAGCCCATTCCGACGTCTGTGTTCTTGCCGTTCAGCTCTGGTCAAAGTCCTATCACACTGCATAGGCTCAGGCCTATGCTCAGAGAATACCGCCAGATGGTGCACAGCTTTGCGCTCACGCAAGCGCCGATCGATCTGAATGGCCAAAGACATAGACTCATTCAGACCAGCAGGCGTGGGAAATCCCACCATGACATCCTTAAGGGCTTCAGAAAGACCCTTTCTGAAAATTGCTGCCAGGGCACACTCATTCCACTGAGTAAGCACACACCACTTTCTAAACTTCTGACAGTACACCTCCGCTTCATCCTGATCCTGACACAAAGCCAGCAAGATTTTCTCTGCCTGATCCACTGAATTTGGTTCATCATAAAGCAATCCAAGCGCCAGAAAAACCGCATCAACATCACGCAATGCAGGATCTCCTGGCGCAAGGGAAAATGCCCAGTCTTGAGGGTCACCACGCAATAAAGAAATAATGATTTTTACTTGTTGAACGGGGTCACCAGAGGAGTGGGGTTTCAAAGCTAGAAACAGTTTACAATTATTTTTGAAATTCAAGAACTTAGATCTATCCCCAGAAAATAAATCAGGAATAGGAATTCTAGGCTCTAACATTGGATTCTGAACCACAAAATCTTGAATGTTTTGTACCCTTGCAGTGAGATGATCCACACAAGAGGACAGACCTTGAATTTCCATATCTACACCTGTGTCCTGAACCACCCAAAGGTCTAGGGGAAAAGAAAGACAAAACACAGTGCAAAGAAAAAAAATGGTCTCAGAACTTCTCTTATCCCTCTATTGAGTTGCATTAATACTTTGGGCCAGCTGTACTGTTATGACCTGGTGGTTAGGAGCTCCCGGCACGACCTAATAGTTAAACTCACACAGGACAAGCTCTGGGATGTGGGAGCTCTGCTGACCGTAGGCCCTAATCCTATCACAACAACTAGAAATAGCCGTGGGGCGTTCCTGACACTCCCTAGACGCCTCTTCACAGCCTAAGAGCTAGCTAGCCCTAGAGATAGAAAATAAAGCCTACCTTGCCTCAGAGAAATTCCCCAAAGGAAAAGGCAGCCCCCCACATATATTGACTGTAAGTAAAGATGAGAGTCACAAACGCAGAAATGAAACAGGTTTCAGCAAAGGGAGGCCAGACTTACTAAACAGACAGAGGATAGGAAAGGTATCTTTGCGGTCAGCACAAAAAACTACAAAAGACCACGCAGAGTGTGCAAAAAGACCTCCGCACCGACTAACGGTGCGGAGATGCCGCTCTGCATCCCAGAGCTTCCAGCTAGCAAAACAAAATCATGATAACCAGCTGGACAAGGAAACAATGAACAAATAATAACTATCAGGAACTTAGCTTCTGCTGGAGAAGACAGGTCACCAGAAAGATCCAAGAGCGAACTGAACCAATGCAGGAACATTGACAGCTGGCATGGAGTAAAGATCTGAGTGGAGTTAAATAGAGCAGCCAACCAAAGGATAAACCACGTCACCTGTGTAAGGAACCTCAGAAGCAGCAGCTTCACTCACAGCCACCAGAGGGAGTCCATGGACAGAACTCACCGAAGTACCATTCACGACCACAGGAGGGAGTTCGACAACAGAATTCACAACAGTGGACTGCGCAATTTACTGCGTGAGCTGTGCAATGTACTGCGTGGGCTGCACAATGTACTGCATGGGCTGCGCAATGTAGTGCGTGGGCCTGCACAATGTACTACGTGGGCTGTGCAATATACTACGTGGGCTGCTCATTATACAACGTGGGCTGCACAATGTACTATGTGGGATGGGCAATATATTACGTGGGCTGGGCAATATACTACGTGGGCTGGGCAATATACAATGTGGGCTGGGCAATATACAACGTGGGCTGCGCAATATACTATGTGGGCTGTGCAATATACTACGTGGGCTGGGCAATATACAACGTGGGCTGTGCAATATACAACGTGGGCTGCGCAATATACTATGTGGGCTGGGCAATATACTATGTGGGCTGCGCAATATACTACGTGATTGGGCAATATACTACGTGGGCTGTGCAATATACAACGTGGGCTGCGCCATATACATTGTGGGCTGCACAATATGCAACGTGGTCTGTGCATTATACTACGTGGGCTGCGCAATATACAACGTGGGCTGCGCAATATACAACGTGGGCTGCGCAATGTACTACGTGGGCTGGGCAATATACTACGTGGGCTGCGCAATATACTACGTGGGCTGTGCAATTTACAACATGGGCTGCACAATATACTACGTGGGCTGCGCAATATACAACATGGACTGCGCAATATACAATGTGGGCTAGGCAATATAATACGTGGACTGCACAACATACTACGTGGGCTGCGTAATATACAACTTGGGCTGCGCAATATACTACGTGGGCTTTGCAATATACTACATGGGCTTTGCAATATACAACGTGGGCTGTGTAATATAATACGTGGGCTGCACAATATACTATGTGGGCTGCGCAATATACTACGTAGGCTTCGCAATATACTAGGTGGACTGCGCAATGTACTGCGTGGGCTGTGCAATGTACTGCGTGGGCTGCGCAATGTACTGCATGGGCTGCGCAATGTAGTGCGTGGGCCTGCACAATGTACTACGTGGGCTGTGCAATTTACTACGTGGGCTGTGTTATACACCAGGGGTGTCAAACTGCATTCCTCGAGGGCTGCAAAAAGGTCATGTTTTCAGGATTTCCTTGTACTGCACAGGTGATAATTTAATCACCTACACACATAATGATTGCAGCACCTTGTGCAATGCTAAGGAAATCTTGAAAACACACATGGTTTGCGGCCCTCGAGGAATGCAGTTTGACACCCCTGCTATAGACTACGCATACATATTCTAGAATACCCGATGCATTAGAATCGGGCTATCATCTAGTGTGTATATATGTATGTATATAATTTTATAATAATTAATTATATTGCCCAGAAAAATAAATGGAAAGCTAAAATACTCCATCCTAGATATCACTGAATGAAATATTCCAGTTACAAATCTTTATTCATTACATAGTGGAATGTGGTGAGAACAATAAAGCATAAGGATGATCAATCTAAATTAAAATGAATATCCCATGGAGGTCTGGATTCTGAATGATACTCAAAATCAAAGTGGAAAATCAAATTACTAGCCTATCCAACTTCAGTGGAAATGTCTCTATAGGAACTGATGCTCAGTAGTGCGTGGGGCGTCCACACGCCTGTATGGCCTAAAATGCCTGGGCATGCTCCTGATGAAGCGGCGGCTGTTCTGAAGGAACTGCACCCAGGCCTATTATAAATTCAACTCCAGGACAGTCTTTGGTGCAACTTGGCTTTTAACAGATGGAATAAGACAGGATATGAAAAGAACAAGGAACACCGAGCGCACTACTACAATGTACTTGGTCGAGCTTGCCTGCACACGGGGACCTCGTCCCCTGTTAATTCTATTTTTGGTAATGCTGTATGTTCTGGTTCTATTTTGGGCGTTCTAAATATTCTAAAACTGCATATTGCTGGCAGGTTCTGATCTGCTCCTGTGGGGAATATCCATTTCCATCCACCTGCGTTTACTGGGTGGTTTATTACTGGGTATTGCAGTCAGGTTACGTTCCGCTTTTCTTGGGTTTATCCTTTTCCATTTGCCTGTTGGATACGGGCGGTCTATATGCGGATTCATTACAGCATTTTTTGCTTCAGTCCCATGAGCCGGGAGGTAAACTTACATCTATGGTTTTGTGCAGGCATGTGATTATTTATCAAAATACTATATGTTATTGTATATATATATATATATATATATATATATATATATATAAATATATATATATATATATATATATATATATACTAGCTACTGAACCCGTTCTACGCCCGGGTGGCAAGCATTTATATTAGTATATGGTCTCCATTCCTGTCATGTGCTGCACCATCCTGCGTCCCCGTTCTGTCATGTGCTGCTCCCATCCTGCGTCCCCATCCTGTCATGTGCTGCTCCATCCTGCGCCCCCGTCCTGTCATGTGCCGTTCCCATCCTGCACCCCCATTCTGTCATGTGCTGCTCCCATCCTGCGTCCCCATCCTGTCATGTGCTCCCATCCTGCACCCCCATCCTGTCATGTGCTCCCATCCTGCACCCTCATCCTGTCATGTGCTCCCATCCTGCACCCCATCCTATCATGTGCTCCCATCCTGCACCCCCATCCTGTCATGTGTGCGCCCCCATTCTGTCATATGCTGCTCCCATCGTGCACCCCCATTCTGTCATGTGCTGCTCCCATGGTGCGCAACCATTCTGTCATGTGCTGTTGCCATCCTGTGCCCCCATTCTGTTGTAATGTGCTGCACCCATTCTGCCTGTTCCTGTTTCCATTCTGCCATATGTTGCTCCTATCTTTCTCTCTCTGGCTCTACTGCCCGAGTGCGGGTGGCTGTGCTGGGGGCGGCTGTGCGTGGCTGTGCTGGGGGCAGCTGTGCATGGCTGTGGCTGTGCTGGGGGTTGGCTGTGTGTGGCTGTGCTGGGGGGCGGCTGTGCATTGCTATGCTGGGGGCGGCTGTGCGTGGCTATGCTGGGGGCAGCTGTGCGTGGCTGTGCTGGGGGCAGCTGTGCGTGGCTGTGCTGGGGGCGGCTGTGCTGGGGGCGGCTGTGCGTGGTTGGGCTGGGGACGGCTGTGCGTGGCTGTGCAGGGGGCGGCTGTGCTGGAGGCGGCTGTGCGTGGCTGTGCTGGGGGCGGCTGTGCATGGCTGTGGCTGTGCTGGGGGGTGGCTGTGCGTGGCTATGCTGGGGGCGGCTGTGCGTGGCTATGCTGGGGGCAGCTGTGCGTGGCTGTGCTGGGGGCAGCTGTGCTGTGCGTGGTTGTGGTGGGGGCGGCTGTGCGTGGTTGTGCTGGGGACGGCTGTGCGTGGCTGTGGCTGTGCAGGGAGCGGCTGTGCTGGGGCGGCTGTGCGTGGCTGTGCTGGGGGCGGCTGTGCGTGGCTGTGCTGGGGGCAGCTGTGCATGGCTGTGCTGGGGCGGATGTGCATGGCTGTGCTGAGGGTGGCTGTGAGTGGCTCTGGCTGTGCTGGGGGCGGCTGTGTGTGGCTGTGCTGGGGGCGGCTGTGGCTGTGCTGGGGGCGGCTGTGCGTGGCTGTGCTGGGGGCGGCTGTGCGTGGCTGTGGCTGTGCTGGGGGCGGCTGTGCGTGGCTGTGCTGGGGGCGGCTGTGTGTGGCTGTGGCTGTGCTGGGGGCGGCTGTGCTGGGGGCGGCTGTGCGTGGCTGTGTTGGGGGCGGCTGTGCGTGGCTGTGCTGGGGGCGGCTGTGCGTGGCTGTGCTGGGGCGGCTGTGCGTGGCTGTGCTGGGGGTGGCGGTGCATGGCTGTGGCTGTGCTGGGGGCGGCTGTGCGTGGCTGTGCTGGGGGTGGCTGTGCTGGGGGCGGCTGTGCTGGGGGCAGCTGTGCGTAGCTGTGCTGGGGGCGGCTGTGCTGGGGGTGGCTGTGCGTGGCTGTGCTGGGGGCGGCTGTGCGTGGCTGTGACTGTGCTGGGGGCGGCTGTGCGTGGCTGTGATGGGGCGGCTGTGCTGGGGGCGGCTGTGCGTGGCTGCGGCTGTGCTGGTGTGGCTGTGCGTGGCTGTGCTGGGGCTGCTGTGCGTGGCTGTGGCTGTGCTGGGGGCGGCTGTGCTGGGGGCGGCTGTGCGTGGCTGTGGCTGTGCTGGGGGCGGCTGTACGTGGCTGTGCTGAGGTGACTGTGCGTGGCTGTGCTGGGGCGGCTGTGCGTAGCTGTGCTGGGGCGGCTGTGCGTGGCTGTGGCTGTGTTGGGGCGGCTGTGCTGGGGGCGGCTGTGCGTGGCTGTGGCTGTGCTGGGGGTGGCTGTGCTGGGGGCGGCTATGCGTGGCTGTGCTGGGGTGGCTGTGCATGGCTGTGCTGGGGCGGCTGTGCGTGGCGGGGGCGGCTGTGCGTGGCTGTGCTGGGGGCGGCTGTGCGTGGCTGTGCTGGGGGCGGCTGTGCGTGGCTGTGCTGGAGGCGGCTGTGCGTGGCTGTGCTGGGGGTGGCTGTGCGTGGCTGTGGCTGTGCTGGGGGGTGGCTGTGCGTGGCTGTGCTGGGGGGTGGCTGTGTGTGGCTGTGCTGGGGGCGGCTGTGCGTGGCAATGCTGGGGGCAGCTGTGCGTGGCTGTGCTGGGGGCGGCTGTGCTGGGGGCGGCTGTGCTGGGGGCGGCTGTGCGTGGTTGTGCTGGGGGCGGCTGTGCATGGCTGTGGCTGTGCTGGGGGCGGCTGTGCTGGGGGCGGCTGTGCGTGGCTGTGCTGGGGGTGGCTGTGCGTGGCTGTGCTGGGGGCAGCTGTGCGTGGCTGTGCTGGGGCGGCTGTGCGTGGCTGTGCTGAGGGCGGCTGTGCGTGGCTCTGGCTGTGCTGGGGGCGGCTGTGCGTGGCTGTGGCTGTGCTGGGGGCGGCTGTGCTGGGGCGGTTGTGCTGGGGAGGCTGTGCGTGGTTGTGCTGGGGGCGGCTGTGCGTGGCTGTGACTGTGCTGGGGGTGGCTGTGCTGGGGGCGGCTGTGCGTGGCTGTGCTGGGGGTGGCTGTGCTGGGGGCAGCTGCGCATGGCTGTGCTGGGGCGGCTGTGCGTGGCTGTGCTGAGGGCGGCTGTGCGTGGCTCTGGCTGTGCTGGGGGCGGCTGTGTGTGGCTGTGCTGGAGGTGGCTGTGCTGGGGGCAGCTGTGCGTGGCTGTGCTGGGGCGGCTGTGCGTGGCTGTGCTGAGGGCGGCTGTGCGTGGCTCTGGCTGTGCTGGGGCAGCTGTGTGTGGCTGTGCTGGGGGCGGCTGTGCGTGGCTATGCTGGGGGCGGCTATGCGTGGCTGTGGCTATGCTGGGGGCGGCTGTGCTGGGGGCGGCTGTGCGTGGCTGTGCTGGGGGCGGCTTTGCGTGGCTGTGGCTGTGCTGGGGCGGCTGTGCATGGCTGTGGCTGTGCTGGGGGCGGCTGTGCATGGCTGTGGCTGTGCTGGGGGCAGCTGTGCGTGGCTGTGCTGGGGGCAGCTGTGCTGGGGGCGGCTGTGCGTGGCTGTGCTGGGGGCGGCTTTGCGTGGCTGTGGCTGTGCTGGGGCGGCTGTGCATGGCTGTGGCTGTGCTGGGGGCGGCTGTGCATGGCTGTGGCTGTGCTGGGGGCAGCTGTGCGTGGCTGTGCTGGGGGCAGCTGTGCGTGGCTGTGCTGGGGCGGCTGTGCTGGGGGCAGCTGTGGGCGGCTGTGCTGGGGGTGGCTGTGCGTGGCTGTGCTGGGGGCGGCTGTGCGTGGCTGTGGCTGTGCTGGAGGCGGCTGTGATGGGGGCGGCTGTGCTGGAGGCGGCTGTGCGTGGCTGTGGCTGTGCTGGAGGCGGCTGTGCTGGGGCGGCTGTGCTGGGGGCGGCTGTGCGTGGCTGTGGCTGTGCTGGGGGTGGCTGTGCGTGGCTGTGCTGAGGTGACTGTGCGTGGCTGTGCTGGGGCGGCTGTGCGTGGCTGTGCTGGGGCGGCTGTGCGTGGCTGTAGCTGCGGCTGTGCTGGGGCAGCTGTGCTGGGGGCGGCTGTGCGTGGCTGTGCTGGGGTGGCTGTGCGTGGCTGCTGGGGCGGCTGTGCTGGGGCAGCTGTGCTGGAGGCGGCTGTGCGTGGCTGTGCTGGGGTGGCTGTGCGTGGCTGTGCTGGGGGCGGCTGTGCTGGGGGCGGCTGTGCGTGGCTGTGCTGGGGGGCGGCTGTGCGTGGCTGTGCTGGGGTGGCTGTGCGTGGTTGTGCTGGGGCGGCTGTGCTGGGGGCGGCTGTGCTGGGGGCGGCTCTGCTGGGGGCGGCTGTGCTGGGGCGGCTGTGTGTGGGTGTGGCTGTGCTGGGGGCGGCTGTGCGTGGCTGTGCTGGGGGGCGGCTGTGCGTGGCTGTGCTGGGGTGGCTGTGCGTGGCTGTGCTGGGGCGGCTGTGCTGGGGGCGGCTGTGCTGGGGGCGGCTGTGCTGGGGGCGGCTGTGTGTGGCTGTGGCTGTGCTGGGGGCGGCTGTGCGTGGCTGTGCTGGGGTGGCTGTGCTGGGGCGGCTGTGCTGGGGTGGCTGTGCTGGAGGCGGCTGTGCGTGGCTGTGCTGGGGGCGGCTGTGCGTGGCTGTGGCTGTGCTGGGGCGGCTGTGCATGGCTGTGGCTGTGCGTGGCTGTGCTGGGGGCGGCTGTGCATGGCTGTGGCTGTGCTGGGGGCAGCTGTGCGTGGCTGTGCTGGGGCGGCTGTGTTTGGGGCAGCTGTGCGTGGCTGTGCTGGGGGCGGCTGTGCTGGGGGTGGCGGTGCGTGGCTGTGCTGGGGCGGCTGTGCGTGGCTGTGGCTGTGCTGGAGGCGGCTGTGATGGGGGCGGCTGTGCTGGAGGCGGCTGTGCGTGGCTGTGGCTGTGCTGGGGGCGGTTGTGCGTGGCTGGGGTTGCTGTGCGTGGCTGTGGATGTGCTGGAGGCGGCTGTGCTGGGGCGGCTGTGCTGGGGGCGGCTGTGCATGGCTGTGGCTGTGCTGGGGGCGGCTGTACGTGGCTGTGCTAAGGTGACTGTGCGTGGCTGTGCTGGGGCGGCTGTGCGTGACTGTGCTGGGGCGGCTGTGCGTTGCTGTAGCTGCGGCTGTGCTGGGGCGGCTGTGCTGGGGTGGCTGTGCGTGGCTGTGCTGGGGGCGGCTGTGCTGGGGGCGGCTGTGTGTGGCTGTTCTGGGGTGGCTGTGCGTGGCTGTGCTGGGGCGGCTGTGCTGGAGGCGGCTGTGCGTGGCTGTGCTGGGGTGCCTGTGCGTGGCTGTGCTGGGGGCGGCTGTGCTGGGGGCGGCTGTGCGTGGCTGTGCTGTTGGGCGGCTGTGCGTGGCTGTGCTGGGGTGGCTGTACGTGGCTGTGCTGGGGCGGCTGTGCGTGGCTGTGGCTGTGCTGGGGCGGCTGTGCTGGGGGCGGCTGTGCGTGGCTGTGCTGGGGTGACTGTGCATGGCTGTGCTGGGTCGGCTGTGCGTGGCTGTAGCTGTGGCTGTGCTGGGGCGGCTGTGCTGGGGGCGGCTGTGCGTGGCTGTGGCTGTGCTGGGGGCGGCTGTGCTGGGGGCGGCTGTGCGTGGCTGTGGCTGTGCAGGGGGCGGCTGTGCTGGGGGCGGCTGTGCTGGGGGCGGCTGTGCTGGGGGCGGCTGTGTGTGGCTGTGGCTATGCTGGGGGCGGCTGTGCGTGGCTGTGCTGGGGTGGCTGTGCTGGGGCGGCTGTGCTGGGGTGGCTGTGCTGGAGGCGGCTGTGCGTGGCTGTGCTGGGGGCGGCTGTGCGTGGCTGTGGCTGTGCTGCGGCGGCTGTGCATGGCTGTGGCTGTGCGTGGCTGTGCTGGGGGCGGCTGTGCATGGCTGTGGCTGTGCTGGGGGCAGCTGTGCGTGGCTGTGCTGGGGCGGCTGTGCTGGGGGCAGTTGTGCGTGGCTGTGCTGGGGGCGGCTGTGCTGGGGGTGGCTGTGCGTGGCTGTGCTGGGGGCGGCTGTGCGTGGCTGTGGCTGTGCTGGAGGCGGCTGTGATGGGGGCGGCTGTGCTGGAGGCGGCTGTGCGTGGCTGTGGCTGTGCTGGGGGCGGTTGTGCGTGGCTGGGGTGGCTGTGCGTGGCTGTGGATGTGCTGGAGGCGGCTGTGCTGGGGTGGCTGTGCTGGGGGCGGCTGTGCATGGCTGTGGCTGTGCTGGGGGCGGCTGTACGTGGCTGTGCTAAGGTGACTGTGCGTGGCTGTGCTGGGGCGGCTGTGCGTGACTGTGCTGGGGCGGCTGTGCGTGGCTGTAGCTGCGGCTGTGCTGGGGCGGCTGTACTGGGGTGGCTGTGTGTGGCTGTTCTGGGGTGGCTGTGCGTGGCTGTGCTGGGGCGGCTGTGCTGGAGGCGGCTGTGCGTGGCTGTGCTGGGGTGCCTGTGCGTGGCTGTGCTGGGGGCGGCTGTGCTGGGGGCGGCTGTGCGTGGCTGTGCTGTTGGGCGGCTGTGGGTGGCTGTGCTGGGGTGGCTGTGCGTGGCTGTGCTGGGGCGGCTGTGCGTGGCTGTGGCTGTGCTGGGGCGGCTGTGCTGGGGGCGGCTGTGCGTGGCTGTGCTGGGGGCGGCTGTACGTGGCTGTGCTGGGGGCGGCTGTGCGTGGCTGTGCTGGGGTGACTGTGCATGGCTGTGCTGGGTCGGCTGTGCGTGGCTGTAGCTGTGGCTGTGCTGGGGCGGCTGTGCTGGGGGCGGCTGTGCGTGGCTGTGGCTGTGCTGGGGGCGGCTGTGCTGGGGGCGGCTGTGCGTGGCTGTGGCTGTGCTGGGGGCGGCTGTGCTGGGGGCGGCTGTGCGTGGCTGTGGCTGTACTGGGGGCGACTGTGCGTGGCTGTGGCTGTGCTGGGGGCGGCTGTGCGTGGCTGTGCTGGGGTGACTGTGCGTGGCTGTGCTGGGGCGGCTGTGCGTGGCTGTGCTGGGGCGGCTGTGCGTGGCTGTAGCTGCGGCTGTCCTGGGGCGGCTGTGCTGGGGGCGGCTGTGCGTGGCTGTGGCTGTGCTGGGGTGGCTGTGGGTGGCTGTGCTGGGGCGGCTGTGCGTGCCTGTGCTGGGGGCGGCTGTGCTGGGGGTGGCTGTGCGTGGCTGTGCTGGGGTGGCTGTGCGTGGCTGTGCTGGAGGTGGCTGTGGCTGTGCGTGGCTGTGCTGGGGCGGCTGTGCTGGGCGTGTAAAACACGTACTGCACACGGACATTGTCCGTGTGCAGTCCGTGTGCCGTGCAGGAGACAGCGCTACATTAAGCGCTGTCCCCCCCACTGGTGCTGAAGCCGCGATTCATATGTTCCCTGCAGCAGCGTTTGCTGCAGGGAACATATGAATATTAGTGTTTAAAATGCAGATCCAGGTCAACCCCCTCCCACCCCCGGTGCGCCCCCCCTCCCACCCCCGGTGCGCCCCCCCTCCCTGTGCGCCCCCCCTCCCTGTGCGCCCCCCCTCCCTTTGCGCCCGCCTTCCCCTGTGCGCCCCCCCACCCTGTGCGCCCGCCTTCCCCTGTGCGCCTCCCCCCGCTGTGATTAAAATACTCACCTAGCTTCCGGATCCCTCGCCGCAGCGTCCTCTTCTGGCCGCAGCCTCTCCTGTATGCGGTCACGTGGGGCCGCCGATTAAAATCATGAATATGCGGCTCCGCCTCCCAAAGGGGCGGAGCCGCATATTCAGTACTGTAATCGGCGGCCCCACGTGACCGCATACATTAGAGGCTGCGGCCAGAAGAGGACGATGCGGTGAAGGATCCGGAAGCTAGGTGAGTATTTTAATCACAGGGGGGGGCACACGGGGGGGGGGAGCGCACAGGAGGTGGGAGGGGGGTGCGCACAGGGGGTGGGAGGGGGGTGGAGCCCCCACGGCCGGTATATTACGGGGGGGATAATTAAGTTCGGCTGCGTCACTCTGGTCCAGACTGCGCAGGTGCGGTGCGTCGCGCTTGCGCAGTCTATAAAAGCTTCGGACAGAGTGACGCTCCCACCGTTATATTATAGATGGACTAAGTTTTAATGTTGTATTGTTTTAATTATGTTTTAAATTTTTGTGTGGTGTGCCAATAAACTTCTTGTTTCTTATATGTGACTTATTTGTGTTTCATGCTCCTGTGGTGTGCATCTTTATGAAGGCTTTCTTCCCTTTTTTCTTTTGGAATAAGACATGATGTCCCAGATGTTCTCTATTGGATTCTGGTGTAAGGAATGGGCGGGCCAGTCCATAGCATCAATGTCTTCATCATGCAGGAACTGCTGTTACACTTCAGCCACATGAGGTCTGGCATTGTCCTGCATTAGGAGGAACCCAGGGCCAACCGCATGAGCATATGGTCTCACAAGGAGTCTGAGGATCTCATCTCGGTACCTAATGGCAGCCAGGCTACCTCCGGCGAGCACATGGAGAGCTGTGCGGCCCTCCAAAGAAATGCCATCCCAGACCGTTACTGACCCAGTGCCAAACCGGTCATGCTGAAGGATGTTGCAGGCAGCATATTGCTCTCCACGGCATCTCCAGACTTGGTCACATCTGTCACATGTGCTCAGTGTGAACCTGCTTTCATCTGTGAAGAGCACAAGGCTCCAGTGGCGAATTTGCCAATCCTGGTGTTCTGTGGCAAATGCCAAGCGTCTTGCATGGTGTTGGGCTGTGAGCACAAGCCCCCTCTGTGGATATTGGGCACTCAGACCATCCTCATGGAGTCGGTTTCTATCCATTTGTACAGACACATGCACATTTCTGGCCTGCTGGAGGTCATTTTGCAGGGCTCTGGCAGTGCTTCTCCTGTTCCTCCTTACAAAAAGGCAGGTACCTAATGGCAGTCAGAGTACCTCAAACTAGCAAATGAAGGGCTGTGCAGTCCTCCAAATAAATGCCTCCCCACACCATTACTCACTGCCAAACCAATCATGCTGGAGGATGTTGCAGGCAACAGAACGTTCTCCAAGTTGTCTACAAACTCTGTCACGTCTGTTACATGTGCTCATTGTAAACTTGCTGTCATCCACAAAGAGCACAGGGTGACAATGTTGAATCTGGCAAACTTGGGGTTCTCTGGAAAATGCTAATAATCGTGCATGGTATTGGTCTGTAAGCACAAGACCCACTTGTGGATGTCGGCACTCATATAATTCTCATGGAGTCTGTTTCTGACAATTTGAGCAGACACGTGTATGCTAGTGGCCTGCTGGAGGTAATTTTGCAGGGCTCTGCTCCTCGTAGTCCTCATTGTACAAAGGAAGAGGTAGCGATCCTGATGCTGGTTTGTTGCCCTCCTACGGCCCCCTGCACATCTCCTGGTGTACTGGCCTGTCTCCTGGTATCTGTTCCATTGTCTGGACAGTGTGCTGACAAACACAGCTACCCTTCTTGCCACAGCTTGTATTGATGCGCTATCCACCTATTGATCTGCACTACCTGAGCAACTACTGTGGGTTGTAGACCCCTCGTTATGCTACTGTACAGCACCTCTAAGGCCGGCGTCACACTCAGCATATAAAAATACGGTCCGTAATTTACGGCCATAATACGCAGAAAAGTCCCCAAAATAGTGGTCCATATCTCCTCCGTAGGCAGGGTATGTCAGCGTATTTTGCGCATGGCATCCTCCGTATGTAATCCGTATGGCATCCGTACTGCGAGATTTTCTTGCAAAACCGACATACAATACAATGGATCCATGTTCTCAAAAAATCGTAACATCATATATACTGTCTCTCTCTCTCTCTCTCTCTCTATATATATATATATATGTCAGTGAGACACATATATATCTATATTAATATTTCATCCAGCGCGAGATAGCTTTAAAGCCGGTAATTCAATTGCCGGCTTTTGCGATCTCCTTCCTAAACCTGACATGATATGAGACATGGTTTACATACAGTAAACCATCTCATATCCCCATTTTTGGGGGATATTCCACACTACTAATGTTAGTAGTGTGTATGTGCAAAATTTGGGCGCACTAGCTATTAAATTAAAGGGTTAAATGGCGGAGAAATTGGCGTGGGCTCCCGCGCAATTTTCTCCGTCAGAGTAGTAAAGCCAGTGACTGAGGGCAGATATTAATAGCCTGGAGAGGGTCCATGGTTATTGCCCCCCCCCTGGCTAAATACATCTGCCCCCAGCCACCCCAGAAAAGGCACATCTGGAAGATATGCCTATTCTGGCACTTGGCCACTCTCTTCCCATTCCCGTGTAGCGGTGGGATATGGGGTAATGAAGGGTTAATGTCACCTTGCTATTGTAAGGTGACATTAAGCCAGATTAATAATGGAGAGGCGTCAATTATGACACCTATCCATTATTAATCCAGTTGTCTGAATTGGTTAAAAAACACACACAGACACTATTACAAAGTCTTTTAATGAAATAAAGACACAGGTTGTTGTAATATTTTATTAGACTCTTAATCCACCTGAAGACCCTCGCTCTGTAACAAAGGAAAAATAAAAAAACAACAATATTTCATACCTTCCGATGATCTGTCACGTCCCACGATGTAAATCCATCTGAAGGGGTTAAATTATTTTACACCCAGGAGCTCTGCTAATGCAGCTGTGCTCGTGGCTGTAAAACCCCAGCGAATGAATGGAAAGTAGGTTAAAGACCTGTAGTTACCTTCATTTGCGGTGATGCGCCCTTTGCTGGTTGTCATCATATGACCTCGAGGCTGGGAAAATATTCTGAAAAGTTCCCACGCTCGAGGTCATATGAGGACAACCAGCAGAGGGCGCATCACCGCGAATGAAGGTAACTACAGGTCATTGACCTACTTTCCATTCATTCGCTGGGGTTTTACAGCCACGAGCACAGCTGCATTAGCAGAGCTCCTGGATGTAAAATAATTTAACCCCTTCAGATGGATTTACATCGTGGGACGTGACAGATCATCGGAAGGTATGAGATATTGTTGTTTTTTTATTTTTCCTTTGTTACAGAGCGAGGGTCTTCAGGTGAATTAAGAGTCTAATAAAATATTACAACAACCTGTGTCCTTATTTCATTAAAAGGCTTTTTAATAATGTGTGTGTGTGTGTTTTTTAACCATTTCAGACAATTGGGTTAATAATGGATAGGTGTCATAATTGACGCCTCTCAATTATTATTCTGGCTTAATGTCACCTTACAATAGCAAGGTGACATTAACCCTTCATTACCCCATATCCCACCACTACACGGGAATGGGAAGAGAGTGGCCAAATGCCAGAATGGGCGCATCTTCCATATGTGCCTTTTCTGGGGTGGCTGGGGGCAGATGTTTTTAGCCAGGGGGGGGCCAATAACCATGGACCCTCTCCAGGCTATTAACATCTGCTCTCAGTCACTGGCTTTACTACTCTGGCGGAGAATATCTCTCGTTACCCCTGATGAAGTCACATAGGTGACGACACGCGTTGGGTGGACCCCATGGGAACCGGCTCCCTCTACCTCACTTTTCCTCCTGAGTGGTATGATTAGACATGAGCTTGTCCATTAGGAATACATTGTAGTTATTGATACCAAGATTCTTACATAGCGGTGTCCACACTGATCTGTCCGCCAAGCTTTGCTTACACCTGCCCTAATGCTTTAATGGTATTTGTCTCTCTGCATCAGGTACCCCTGTTTAGTCATTAACATATGTTTGTTTTGATATAACTATTGGCTATAGCTGTATTGGGGCGGGATATTTTCCAGACTTATACGTCGCTTCAAAGCTAGAGGTGAGGATGGTGTGGGGGAGGGGTGGTTGGGATCCCTTGTGTATTTTTGTCAGTTTGGACTTTTTAACTGTTTTTAAGCTTGTGTATGTGGTTTAAGGACCTGTTATCAATAAACTTTATTATATTTTGTGATCCCTGCGAATATGCATGTTTCTTTTCTTCTGGTTTGAGATGACTTGTATTTGACATGCAGCGGGTTGAGCACTTAAATCAGAATATTTGATGGTGCCCTCTTTTTAGTAGTCGTATACTCTGGCGGAGAATATTGCGCGGGAGCCCACACCAATTTTTTCCGCCATTTAACCCTTTAATTTAATAGGTAGAGCGCCCAAATTTTGCACATACACACTACTAACATTAGTAATGTGGAATATGCAAAAGCCGGCAATTGAATTACCGGCTTTAAAGCTATCTCGCGCTGGATGAAATATTAATATATATATATATATATATATGTGTCTCACTGACATATATATATATATATATATATATATATATATATATAGACAGTATATATGATGTTGCGATTTTTTGAGAACATGGATCCATTGTATGTCCGTATGTCGGTTTTGCAAGCCTGCGAGAAAATCTCGCAGTACGGATGCCATACGGATTACATACGGAGGATGCCATGCGCAAAATACGCTGACACACCCTGCCTACGGAGGAGATATGGACCACTATTTTGGGGACTTTTATGCGTATTACGGCCGTACATTACGGACCGTATTTTTATACGCTGAGTGTGACGCCGGCCTTATAGGGATTGTCATTCTAATTGCCTATCATTTTTACCTGTTGTCTGTTCCAACAGCAGGAGAAGTTGATTCACAATTGGTGTTGCTTCTTAACTGGACAGGCTGATTTCACAGAAGTGTAATTGACCTGGAGTTACATACCTCTGGGAATTTATCTTATGGTGTAAATACTATTCAGATTTCACAAATCCTTTTCTGAAGTAATCCTGAGTTGATGTTGCAGAGTGAAATATGCAAGTATGCCACGCTAGTGCCTGCACATTGTGCCTAGTTTGGGCTTCTGGAAACTTGTACCACACAAATTGTTGAAAAGGTTTGCTCCACTGCAGTAATGTCATACATGTGGATGATAGCTACAAGGCTCAGGAGGAAGGGCATTTGGCTTAGGGAGCATATACTTTACTGGATTGTTTTGGGGGAGTTTTGGGCGAGGAATTAGTCTGCTGTTCCATAACCTCTGAGATATCAGAAATCTCCTTATTTTTCTTTGACATATAAAAGAACTGCATGGGGGTTTGTTCTTTGTAAGATGTTTGTTTTTAGTTCACATTTTTCCACTGCTCTATAATGAGTGTCGGGTTTAAACTGTTTAAAGCTGCAAATAATAAGATTCAGACAGAACCAGTTACTAAAATGAGGCAGATGGAGTAACATTCGAATGTCTGGCTGTGTTCAACATTGCCTGTCTTTTTAGAGGTGCGCATCTGAACCTGGTCTTTAAACACCAAGAAGAAGATGTCATGCTATATAGAGGGGACCGCCAAACAATAACAAAAAATATAGAAGTAACTTCAAATACTTTATTATGTCAACCAAAAAACACACAAAACAACACACTACAATTTTAAAAACATTTAAAAACACACAAATGTGACATCATAGATTCCAATAAGGAACCTCCCCCTGGACATGTAATATGATAGAGGTTCAGCTAATTGTTTTATTCATGGGTACAACTGTCCTAAACACATATTCAAGATGGTAAAGCTCAACATGGCATAGCCAGCTTATAGTCACACAAATCAGTACATAATGAAAATAGTGAAAGTTTGTACCTGGCCCAGCTCGCAGCATTAAATATCAAGCACTAATACACAGAAATGTGGTCCCGTTATTGTAATGGGCAACTTCTATATACACAGGTATAACAAATATGAAGATAAGAGATGCAAAAAGATATATATATATATATATATATATATATATATATATATATATATATGCCTAAAGAAAAACCAGTAGGCTATCCTGCTATAGCATGAGCAAAAACCAAAGCCCATATATAGCGGGTATACCCATATACACAAATAATGACCATAGTGCCGGAATAGGCCAGATAAGATGTCGTATTTTTTAGGCAGGCAAATACCCAAATATGTAAGTAAGGGATGTACCCCTATTAGACATATAATAACCAGAATAAAATAAAAATAATTAGGTAATGTCTAAGACTAAGGAGGTACATCTACATTAAGCGCCCATATTGTGACCCACACATATATAGAATGAAATGGCAGCCGAAAGGTAATGAGCCCCCAATGCTGAGATTCACATAAGGTGCAATTGCATTTGTCCCGTATACACAAAGACCATGTCTGGGTGTCGGAGTGACCCTCAAACCAGGCAAACAATCCTAGGGGAAACCAGCATATAATGTTATATGCAGCATTTAGAGGAACAAAAGCCCACTATAGAGGGCAAAATGCTACCATCTCCGTACAAATATAAAGTGGTGACGCTAATAGAACATGACCATAATACCCATCCATACAGAGGTCCAGGGGGCAAAGGCCCAACGCGTGTCGCCACCGAAGTGGCTTTGTCAGGGGCACGTCCTCTATAGTGGGCTTTTGTTCCTCTAAATGCTGAATATAACATATAATATATTACATGTCCAGGGGGAGGTTCCTTATTGGAATCTATGATGTCGCATTTGTGTGTTTTTAAATGTTTTTAAAATTGTAGTGTGTTGTTTTGTGTGTTTTTTGGTCGACATAATAAAGTATTTGAAGTTACTTCTATATTTTTGGTTATTGTTTGGCGGTCCCCTCTATATAGCATGACATCTTCTTCTTGGTGTTTACGGATCTTACTATAGGTCATGCTGTGGGTTGAACCCCTGCTTTTTGCTATTGTGTTGGATGGTGCCCTCCATCTCTCTGTTATATCTGAACCTGGTCTTATGATTTTCAAAGTCAGAATAAACAAGTAAACAGCGATTTTAGAATTATTTAAATGTTTTTATGTTTGCTGTGCGGTGTAATTTGACAACTTATTTGTTAGGATCAGTGCAATACAGGAGTAGCAAATATATATATAAGTGTGTAGAGAAGAAGAACGTGGATAGCACTCAACGGTCCTTAAAACTTCATGCTTTATTCAAACGGTTAAAACATCATGGCCAGGAGAATAGGTTGTAACGCTGGCAATTAGTAAATGGAGAAACCTGGCCCTCCGCGCAATCAGTCAATCAACAGATAGAGTCCTCACCAGAGGCAAGCCCAGCCAGACAACGCTCCGATACCAATACCCACCATGGCAAGCAATGTGAAGCCCTCCCAAACATGACGACCCCCTCTCAGAACGCCGCACGGCAACTTATACACAGTATATATCTTTTTTTTTCTACTTTTACAAAAAATGCTCTTTTTTCCAAAGAAAAAAAAGAAAAAAATTGTTTTCCTACAATTTGAGATCTAAAAATTTTCATTTTTCTATCAACAGAGCTGTACGAGGACTTGTTTTTTCATTTGGGTGGGGTGAGTGTTAAGTGTTGAGATCCCGCCTCTCCACAGGGGGAATCTCAAACGATCTTCGCTGCAGTCTCCCATTTTTCTCCTGCCACAGTGGAGTCTGCTCAGCCGAGATGTCGGTCCCAGCATCTAGCTCAGGGTGATACTGGATGACTGGTTACTACCTTCCTTTCCAGCTTCTGCCATTGTAGCCAGTACTGGGCAGCGGCGAGTAGACGTGTTTGGGACTAAGTCCTGCTCTTCCCTTTCTGAGCATGCCCAGGGCAAGATCTCTCATTAGAGATCAAGGGTCACATGCTTAGAAACTGCAGCAAATCCCATTGGTCCTTTAGGAAGGTCCTGAAGGTGTTCTTCTTCTGTGGCTGACTCCCATTGGTCCTTCTGGGAAGGTCCTGTTCTTGCTGCAGCTATAAAAGGTTTGCATGGCCGCCCCAGTTGCGGTGTAGAGCGCAAGTGGTCTGAACGTACTCTAATACTGTGTCTTGGGATAGAGTCCTGAGACTCCTTGCTTGCGCTCTTGGTGCGGTACCGTGGCCCTGTGATGCAACAGGGTTTGCTTCCTTCACACAGGGGGAAGTTAACCCGTGTGTGTATCCACATTGTACCACCATATAGTCTGTCATTACTCAGCAGCAGGTTTCATCTCTGCACGGTGAACCTAGGGCTGCGAACGCACCTTATACCATCTCTCTTATATTTGGTGCGTTCCGCTAACCCTAACATTACACTAGCGCCAGGGTCTGGCTAGTGATGATGGACAAACAGCAATCCATGCTGTACATCCAGCAGCTGGAGGGTAGGTTGGCAGCTCTCAAGCGCACAACCTCAGCTGTGGATGTAACCACAGTTGCTGTTCAGGCTGCTAGCGTGGCTGCAGCAACCTTGTCCATTGCCACCCCTGTTCCAACTCTATCTTGCCTCCCACTGCCAGAAAAATTTTCTGGTGATAGTAAGCCTTATAGCAGTTTCGTGAGTCAGTGCTCTATGCATCTCGAGCTTCTGGCCGCACATTTCCCCACAAAGTGGGCTAAGGTGGGATTTAATGTGTCTCTCCAGTCAGATAGGGCGTTGGAGTGGGCTACGCCGCTGTGGGAGCGTGGCGATAATGTGGTGCAGAGTGCTTCGTTTTTCCTGAGCACTCTGATACAGGTCTTTTTAGACCTCGTGTCACCGATGATACGGCGCTCCAACTGTTGGCATTGACTCAGGGCTCGCCCATGGTCAGCCATTTTGCCGTCCACTTTCACACCCTAGCATCTGAGTTGGAATGGTCGGATAAAGCCCTTATTCCGATATTTCGGAGGGGGCTGGCTGACCACGTGAAGGACGCTCTCGCCACTAGGGAGATTGCCACCACACTGGAGGAGTTAATAGCAGTGTCCACTCGTATTGACCTCCATTTTCACGAGCGGAGGTTGGAGCGAGCCCAGTGTAGGCAGAGGTTTCGGCTGGCTCCCACCTTCGCCAAACCTTTGGAATCTCCTGTCCAGGCCTCTGAGTTGCATGAAGCCATGGAAGTGTCACGAGCGGGATCTAAGTCCGGGACCACTCGTGCACTCCAGGTTTGTCATGTTTGCCAGCAGTCAGGACATCTTGCCACCAGATGTCCCCAGCGGTCGAGGAAACGTCAGCGTCTAGTGGGAGTAGGTGGAGGTACACTAGACACGGCGACATTTGCCTCCAAATTGTCCTTTAAGGGGACAATTACTAAAGGCTCATTTTCCCACTAGGTAGAGCTCTACATGTATTCTGGGGTGGAGGGCAATTTTATGTCATCTGCCTTCGCCCAACGTCATGCAATTCCCCTGGTAATGTTAGCTCAACCAGTGACAGTACGAGTGGTAAATGGGTCGACACTGCCCTCACAGAGAACACACCAGACCATCCCTTTCACTCTGTCCATGTTGCCATCTCATCAGTAGATTATATCTCTGCTCATCATTCCTGAGGGAATTGATGAGGTCTTGTTAGGGATACCTTGGCTACTGTACCATTCTCCTCATATTGAGTGGTCCACAGGCAGAATTTTCAGATGGGGTGAATCTTTTGGGGGTAGATGTCAGAGGGAATGTGTTCACATTGCTACTACTGAGGTACCCGCAGATCTATCCTCTCTCTCCAAGCAATATTGGCCCTATGTGGACGTGTTCTCCAAAAGAGCTGCAGAGACCTTTCCGCCTCACCGCCCCTATGACTGTCCTGTTGACTTCTTGCCTGATGCTGAGCCTCCCCGGGGTCGAGTCTATCCGTTATCTCTCCCGGAGACGGAGGCAATGTCACAGTACATCCAGGAAAATCTGGCAAGAGGATTCATTAGGAAGTCAGTGTCACCTGTGGGGGCTGGATTCTTCTTTGTACAGAAGAAGAACGGGGAACTATATCCATGCATAGATTACAGGGGTCTTAACACCATCACCGTTAAGAATAAGTATCCTTTGCCCCTGATATCTGAGCTCTTTGATAGGCTTCGGGGAGCAAAGGTATTTTCAAAATTAGATCTGCGGGGTGCTTACAACCTGATTCGCATCTGTGAGGAGGACGATGGAAGACAGTTTTAACACCAGGGATGGGCACTATGAATATCTGGTGATGCCCTTCGGGCTCTGTAATGCCCCAGCCGTTTTCCAAGACTTTGTGAACCACATCTTCTGGGATATGCTCTCCACCTCGGTCGTAGTCTATCTGGATGATATTCTCATGTACTCTCCAGATATTGACTCCCACCAGAGCGATGTTTGCTGAGTCTTCGACCTCTTACGGGCAAATTCCCTCTACGCAAAGTTGGAGAAATGTGTGTTTGAGCATGAGTCCTTACCTTCCCTGGGCTATATCATCTCCGCCCAGGGATTGGCTATGGATCCTGCCAAACTACAGGCTGTGATGGAATGGCAGGAACCCCATTCTCTTAAAGCGGTGCAGCGCTTTGTGGGGTTCATTAATTACTATCGCCAGTTAATTCCACACTTCTCAACTTTGGTAGCTCCCTTGGTTGCCCTCACCAGAAGGGAGCAAATCCCAAATTGTGGTCTGAGGAGGTCTCCAAAGCCTTTCTCTCTGTTAAGTCACAGTTCGCTAGCGCTTCCATTCTACATCGCCCCGATGTAGATAAGCCATTTATAATGGAGGTGGATGCCTCATCTGTTGGGGCTGGAGCAGTCCATTTCCAAAAAGATGCTCAAGGTCGGAAGCATCCTTGCTTCTTCTTTTCTAAGACCTTCTCACCAGCAGAGAGGAATTATTCCATCGGGGACAGGGAGTTGCTAGCCATGAAGTTGGCCTTCTCAGAGTGAAGACACCTCCTGGAGGGGGCTCGTTATCTCTTCCAAGTCTTCACAGATCACAAGAATTTGGTGTATCTGCAGACAGCCCAGCGGTTAAATTTTCACCAGGCAAGATGGTCCTTGTTCTTCTCCTGGCTCCATTTCACCCTCCATTTTCTTTCCAGAGAGAAGAACATTCATACCGACGCTTTCTCTCGCTCCGCTGTATCATCTGAGGAGGAGGAAGAGGAGCCTCGGCTTATTGTCCCCACCGAGAGCCTGAGAACTGTGGCCCGGTTTTGCTCGAGTCTGTGCCTCCGGTCAAGACTTTTGTACCATCCAATCTGCGTCCTGAGGTTCTCTTTTGGGCTCACTCGTCCAGGGTGGGTGGACATTTTGGGTCCAAAAGGACATCTGAGCTACTGGCAAGGACATATTGGTGGCCGCATATGGCTCGTGACATCGCAGACTATGTTCGGGCGTGTGACTCTTGCGCCAAGAACAAGTCTTCTTGGCAATGGCCAGCTGGGTTGCTTTACCCCCTGCCGGTGGCAGACAGGCCCTGGGAGAAGGTCAGGATGGACTTTGTGGTGGGCTTACCCAAGTCTCATTGATGCACCATTATTTGGGTGATCACCGACCATTTTTCCAAATATGGTGCACTTGGTGCCTCTTTCACAGCTACCTTCTGCACGGGCTCTGGCAGCGTTGTTCATCAAGCATATCTTTCGCCTACATGGTATGTCGGACAAAATTGTCAGTGACCGGGGTCCGCAGTTTGCATCTCAATTCTGGAGAGAGCTTTGTCATCTACTCAGTATTGAGTTGAATCTCTCCTCGGCATATCATCCCGAGACGATCGGGTTGGTTGAGAGGCCAACCAGACCCTGGTCACATATTTATGACATTTTGTTTCTGCCAGGCACGATTACTGGGCCTCCTTGCTACCGTGGTCAGAGTTTGCGCTTAACGCTGTAGCCGACTCCATCGGTCAGAATCCATTCCTCCTAAATTACGGCCAGCATCCGCCCATGTGCCCATGTCTGTGCCTTCCGCTGACTCCAGGGTGGCAGACTGGGCTGTGGAGGCACGGGACATTTGGGACTGCACTCAGGATGCCATTCGGGCCTCCAAGGAGAGAATGAGGACCTCTGCCCCGCTCCAACCTTTGCTCCTGGCGACTTGGTGTGGCTCTCCACCCGTAACATCAGGCTGCGAGTTGAGTCCACTAAGTTTGCACGTCGGTCCCAGCGTCTAGCTCAGGCTGATACTGGACGACTGGTTACTGCTTCCTTTCCAGCTTCTGCCATTGTAGCCAGTACTGGGCAGCGGTGAGCAGACGTGTTTGGGACTAAGTCCCTTTCTGAGCATGCCCAGGGCAAGATCTCTCATTGGAGATCAAGGGTCACATGCTTAGATACTGCAGCAAATCCCATTGGTCCTTTAGAAAGGTCCTGAAGGTGTTCATCTTCTGTGGCTGACTCCCATTGGTCCTTCTGGGAAGGTCCTGTTCTTGCTGCAGCTATAAAAGGTTTGCATGGCCGCACGGCCATGCGCTAGTGTACATTTTGAATTGTGTGTGTTGATGAGTGCAAGTCGTTCTTTAAAATCCCCTCCCTTGTATATGGCTGTTCGCAAAAGGTGGATGCTTGCTGTCTAGCGCCCGACTAAGCTGTCAACATAAAGACACATGATGCTGCGTCTATTGCTGTAACTGCCAGTGCGGCGCCGTGTGCTTATAGAGCGCTTTCCTATCCCAAGTCTGGGTGGTTAGTGGCGTCTGCCAAAGCAGCACAGCACGCACTCTTGTGCTTTAAGTTATATTTTCTGTTACTTTGACACCCCAGTTGCGGTTTAGAGCGTAAGTGGTCTGAACGTACTCTAATCCTGAGTCTTGGCATAGAGTCCTGAGACTCCTTGCTTGCACTCTTGGTGCGGTACCGTGGCCCTGTGACGCAACAGTGTTTGCTTCCTTCACACAGGGTGAAGTTAACCCGTGTGTGTATCCACATTTTACCAGCATATAGTCTGTCATTACTCAGCAGCAGGTTCCATCTCTGCACGGTGGACCTAGGGCTGCGAGCGCACCTTATACCATCTCTTATAATTTGGTGTGTTCCGCTAGCCCTAACAATGAGTTGAAGGGGTTTTTTTAACCCTTTTAGGGTACATAACATTTTGGATCTCTATTTTTTGGAAAACAGAAAAACAGCAATTTATGAATAGCATTTATTTTTTCTATACTGTTCACAAAGCAGTGAAAGTAATAAGGTGGTTCTATTGCTCAGGACAGTAGAATCAGAGCTAAAAGATGTATATATCGTAGTTTGTTTTATGTTTTGCTATTTTTGCATGCTAAAACCAATATTTCACTAAAAATAATTCGTTTTTTTGCATCACCATATTCTGGGAACTGTAACTTTTCTGTTTTTTTGCTGAAAGAAGCCTTGTTTTCGACAAGACGAGATGATGCGCTCAGCAATGCCATTGTTTGTATACTACAATTTGATAGCATTTTATTCTATCTTTGTACAGCAGTATGATGAAAAAACTGCATTCTTGAAAGTGTTTGCACTTGTCTTGCAATGCTTTAAACTTGTCAGCTTTAGGCTATGGCTACATGGCGACATATGGCACGTGAAACTGAAATCACAGTGACAACATTGCAACACTTGATGTTATGACTTTCTATTGTGCAGCCATGCAACCTGCGACACAAAGTTGCATATGTTTCCAAATGTGTTGGACTTTCTACTGCTGTGTGCAAGTCACACTCCATATTCTTGCCATAAACGTCAATATAAGGCTGGTTTCACATTGGCGCTTTTTCGGGTGCGTTTTTGCGGTAAAAAACGCAAAAAAACGCATGGTGAAAAAACGCATGTAAACGCTGCGTTTTTTTGACGCATGCGTTTTTGCATGTGGTGAAAAAAACGCGGTGTTTTACCGCGTTTACATGCGTTTTTTCATGCGTTTGCGTTTTTTAAACGCATGCAGAAAAATGTGTGACAACTGCCAATCATCAAAATAAAGTAAAAAACCCACTATAAACAGAAATAGTTAGGGTTAGGGTTAGGGTTAGGGGTAGGGTTAGGGGTAGGGATCATAACCCTAACCCTAAAGGGATCGAACCCCTAACCCTACCCCTAACCCTAAGGGATCCTAACCCTAACCCTAACCCTACCCCTAACCCTACCCCTAACCCTAACCCTAAGGGATCCTAACCCTAACCCTACCCCTAACCCTAACCCTACCCCTAACCCTACCCCTAACCCTAACCCTACCCCTAACCCTAACCCTAAGGGATCCTAACCCTAACCCTACCCCTAACCCTAACCTACCCCTAACCCTACCCCTAACCCTACCCCTAACCCTAACCCTAAGGGATCCTAACCCTAACCTTACCCCTAACCCTAACCCTACCCCTAACCCTAACCATAAAGGGATTAGGGTTAGGATCCCTTAGGGTTAGGGGTAGGGTTAGGGTTAGGGTTAGGGGTAGGGTTAGGGGTAGGGTTAGGGTTAGGATCCCTTAGGGTTAGGGGTAGGGTTAGGGTTAGGGGTAGGGTTAGGGGTAGGGTTAGGTTCCCTTTATCACCTTTATGCTGGGGGGTGGCATATCAGTGTGTTTTCTGGTTTTTTAATAAAAAAACGCATGCGTTTTTTACCGCAAAAAACGCATGCACCAAAAAACGCATGCGTCCCCATTGACTCCAATGTATTTTTTGACCCAAAAAAAACGCATGAAAACGCATGCGTTTTTTTTTGGTCCAAAAAACGCTTCTAAAAATACTACAAGTAGCATTTCAGAAAATGAACGCATGCAGTAAAAAAACGCATGCGTCAAAAAACGCGACCAAACGCGTACACAAAAAAACGCATGCGTTTTCAATGTTAAAGATAGGAAAAAAAAACGCATGCGTTTTTTTGAAAAAAAACGCTGCAGACAAAAACGCAAGTGTGAAACCACCCTAAGTCATACGTGCTATGCAACTATCATGCGACTTGCCGGCAACTTAGGCCTCTTTCACATTTCCGTCGGTATGGGGCTGTCGCAAACCGTCGGCCCGACAAACCGATGGACGTTGTGCAAAATAGTGCACAACGTGGGCAGCGGATGCAGTTTTCAGATGCATCCGCTGCCCATTATGAGTTCCGGGGAGGAGGGGGCGGAGATTCGGCGGACACATCGCACAAAAAAGTTAGATTGAACATTTTTTTGTGACAACGGTCCGCCAATTACCGACGCATCCAGTGCACGACGTATGGAATGTGTGTTCATACGTCGTGATGCGTCGGTAATACAAGTCTATGTGCAAAAAATGCATCCTGCGGGCAACTTTGCAGGATGCGTTTTTTGCACAGAACGACGCATTGCAACATCTTTATAAAGATGGAAGTGTGAAAGTAGCCTTAGCAGCATTATTTGCAGCAAAGCCAAAGTTCTAAAATATTCGTGCAACAGCAATTTGTGAAAATGGTTTTCGTTGCGTGACTTGTCAAATAATTGCTGTTGCACAGTGTAAAGGTACCTTCACACTGAGCAACTTTACAACGAGAACGACAATGATCCGTGGCGTTGCAGCGTCCTGGATAGCGATCTCGTTGTGTTTGACACGCAGCAGCAATCAGGATCCTGCTGTGACATCGCTGGTCATTGCTGGAAGTCTGGAACTTTATTTGGTCGTCAGGTCGGCGTGATTCGTCATGTTTGACAGCAAAAGCAATGATGCCTGCAATGTTTCTTCATGGAGCGAACAACCAGTGAGAACGATAAGTACGTCACTGGATCGCTCCTGCATCGTTCTGCGTTGCCGGTGTTAGACGTCTCCTAGCAACCTAAACAGCGACGCTGCAGCGATCGGCATCGTTGTCTATATCGCTGCAGCATCGCTAAATGTGACGGTACCTTTACCCCCACAGTGACAAGACGCCTGTTGTCTTATTACAGTGCCTAACAGTCCTCCATGACTGGGAGACCCCGAGGTCATTATATGAATGAAGCTCTCGTGGTCACATTTGAAGGGGGGGGGGGGGTGATGGAATGACTGAGTTTGCTGTCTCACAATTTTCTAAATGATATGATCACTAATGATTGGGACTTTTAATGGGATAAACAGCCAGGGGCTGCTAGAGATTACCACAATAGCTTGGCTAGATGCTACACTGAGCTCCAGGTGTTAATTGTGCGTGCACAAATGACTGTACTCTCTTAAGGTACTGTCACACTAGACGATATCGCTAGCGATCCGTGACGTTGCAGCGTCCTCGCTAGCGATATCGTCCAGTGTGACACGCAGCAGCGATCAGGCCCCTGCTGTGCTGTAGCTGGTCGGGGAAGAAAGTCCAGAACTTTATTTGGTCGCTGGACTCCCCGTAGACATCGCTGAATCGGCGTGTGTGACACCGATTCAGCGATGTCTTCACTGGTAACCAGGGTAAACATCGGGTAACTAAGCGCAGGGCCGCGCTTAGTAACCCGATGTTTACCCTGGTTACCTTCCTAAAAGTAAAAAAAACAAACACTACATACTTACCTACCGCTGTCTGTCCCCAGCGCTGTGCTCTGCTCTCCTCCTGTACTGGCTGTGAGCGTCGGTCAGCCGGAAAGCAGAGCAGTGACGTCACCGCTCTGCTTTCCGGCCGCTGTGCTCACACAGACAGTACAGGAGGAGTGCAGAGCACAGCGCTGGAGGACAGACGGCTGTAGGTAAGTATGTACTGTTTGTTTTATTTTACTTTTAGGATGGTAACCAGGGTAAACATCGGGTTACTAAGCGCGGCCCTGTGCTTAGTTACCCGATGTTTACCCTGGTTACCGGCATCGTTGGTCGCTGGAGAGCGGTCTGTGTGACAGCTCTCCAGCGACCAAACAGCGACGCTGCAGCGATCCGGATCGTTGTCGGTATCGCTGCAGCGTCGCTAAGTGTGACTTAATCACCCTGACGTACCTGTACATCACGGTAAAGAGAAGACCTTTCCCATTTTGACATACAAGTACGTCATTCATCATAAAGGGGTTAAAACTGCATGCCCTAGGCTTCCCATTTTCCTCATTTTTGTTTTTGCTTTATTTCAGTATTACTATAATAAAATACATAGAAAACACAAATAAATAAGATGTCACAAAAATATATGCTTGTAAAAATCAAAATATAAACATGGTGCTTTAGTTTTACAAGACTAAAGAAAATTGCAACATTTAATTGTGAGTGTTGTTATGCAAGCATGTGAGCAGCTATGCAGCTACATTTATGACATTTCTCTAAATCCATTGCACAAAAAAAATAATGTGCGGGAATAACATTATTATTTTATTATTATACATTTTTATAGCGCCATTTATTCCATGGCGCTTTACATGTGAATACGGGGCAGATATAGACAAATACATTAAACATGAGCAGATAACAAGGCACACGAGTACATAAGGAGGGAGGACCCTGCCCGCGAGGGCTCACAGTCTGCAGGGGGTGGGTGAGGATACACTAGGAGAGGGTAGGGCAGGTTGCGCGGCTGTTCAGTAGGTTGAGGATCACTGCAGGCTGTAGGCCATCAATATAATATGCTGACATGTAAAGCAAGACTACATTCACAAGGCATATGAAAACTGCCCCTGCAAAGTGAAAGAGGTCTCGAGTTCTAGTGCCACCTACAGAAGCAGCAATCCTAAAAGCCAATTTCAACCCTTTAACAAGACTTGCCACATAGCTTAGGAATGGATAAAAGCCACACCAGGCACTAGACTGGTACTACAAGTGTTTCGGGGTGTTTGCCCTCTGCAGTGCAAAGCATGCAGTCTCATTTGGCTGAATGAAAGACCTCTTACATGGGTTTCAAGAGTAATGTCTCTCCTTGTGAAGAGTGCCATGCTTGATATGCCAGTTTGAGAAGTCTTATAGGTAGTGTTGTGCGATACCTTCCGATATTTGAAAGTATCGGTATCGGATGGTATCGGCCGATACCGGCAAAATATCGGATCTCGCCGATACCGATACCCGATACCAATACAAGTAAATGGGACACAAATATCGGAATGTATCCTCGATGGTTCCCAGGGTCTGAAGGAGAGGAAACTCTCCTTCAGGCCCTGGGATCCATATTAATTTAAAAAACAAAGAATAAAAATAAAAAATATTGCTATACTCACCCCTCCGACGAACCCTGGCTGTCACCGCTGCGAGCGTTCTCCTCGGTTCCTGAGAATTGCAGAGTGAAGGACCTTCGATGGCGTTGCGGTCACCTGACCTCTCACGTGACTGCTCACCTGACTGTGACGTCATCGAAGGTCCTTCACTCACTACATTCTCAGGAACGGAGGCGGACGCTTGCAGCGGTGACAGCCAGGGTCCTTCGGAGGGGTGAGTATAGCCATATTTTTTATTTTTATTCTTTATTTTTTACATTGATATGGATCCCAGGGCCTGAAGGAGAGTTTCCTCTCCTCCAGACCCTTGGAACCATACGCACCGCACACTCCGATACCGATTTCCGATATCACAAAAATATCGGAACTCGGTATCGGAATTCCGATACAGCAAGTATCGGCCGATACCCGATACTTGCAGTATCGGAATGCTCAACACTACTTATAGGGTAATCAATGTTGCTGTTGGAAGTTAGATATAGAAGTTGTCTCTTCAGACAGGAAGATGACTTGAACTCTAGTGTCACCTTCTAGAAGCAGCAATCCTAGAAGTCAATCTAGATTCTTCATACATATATATTAACAAGGCAATGTTTGCATACCTTGTATAGAAGTCACGACTGTGCAGGCTTCTAACTAGTGCCTTTCAGCTATCATTGTAGTAAGAGATATAAACGACTAAGGAGAAAAAATAGCCCAAAATAGGGTCTTATTCGATAGAAATTACTAAAAATTGTATCACTATACACTGACCTGATCCCAGGTTGCATGGCTATCACAGATTCACGGGTAATTTCACCCGAAAAATATGTAAAAAATGGAAAGTTTATGATCTGTATCCACGCTGCCAGGTGATGAAGAAATATCCATGTTTTTTGTTTCATGAAGAAGTGGGTTACAGTTGCAAATGTGTAGAAAAAAAAACAAAAAACTTTTTTTTACGTTATCTCCGGAAATTGATGTTTCTTCATCACTTGGCGGCGTGGATACAGACCACCAGCTCTCATATCACACATAACACAGCCAATTAAGAACTACTGTATATTAATAGCCGAGACAGAGAATGTAGCAGCCATTATATGGTGATTTTAGCATAGTGCGAGTTTGTCGGAGCTAACAGCTCAGCAATAAAAACAGAATGAGAAAGCCCTAAAAGATTAGACTTCTATTCCTTACTGTAATATGTTAACTGCAGCAATAAAGAATATGAGTAGTAGTCTGCAAATAATACAAATATTGAATTGAGACAGGAGAGATAAGAGGGGCTGACAGCTGCAGCAGTCCCAAACTCTGTGTGATTGATTATTGATATGATGTAACTAAAATATTTCCTAATACATTTGAATTACGACAATTTTTTTTGTCTTAAATTATAATAAACTAGAAAGCCAAAGCAAGACAGCACAATATTTTTTTCAGAATAAAAATCTGAAATGAGTGTCAGTCAGGGATGGTGTGCTTGCTAGTCAGAAGTGATTGTACTGAGTTTTTTTTTAATTTCTTCTGCAATTCTTTATGTGAAAGTTAGAATAGTTTCCTTATAATCCACCTTTTGTGTCTCACTTATTTCCTACATAGATTATAAGGTTGTGAGCAGGGCCCTTATTCCTCTCAGTATATGTTGATTTATGTGATTATTATTATTCTGTAATGTCTTTTATTGTCTGTACAAGTCCACTCTAAAATGTAAAGTGCTGAAGAATATGTTGGTGCCATAAAAATAAAATTATTATTATTATTAATACTACAAAACAAAATACCCCCCAAACCAAGAAATGTAACTGTGAATGTCTTCTTCAACAAAGTTTACATTGCAAAAAAATTTTTCTCTTAGTCAAATTTTACATCTGTACACATCATGCCAATACAGTGCACTTTTGTAAGTACTACCTGTTTTGACATGTAAAGAGCTAGCATTTCTTACTACATCATTTTTGGGCAAGAAGTTGAATTTGGTAAAAAAAAAAAATAACATTTATCCGTGCATATTTTGTTTTTGCACACCTGTTTTACTAGTCTAATTTGACAATGACAGGCCTATACTGCCATCAGCTGCTACGTTTTATTTTCTGTACATGTACCTACCTACCTAGCATTTTTAGTTACCCTCCTTTGGGAATGGGTGGAATAATTGAAGCTATGTATAAGAAAAAAGAATGAAGGCACTCAACATAATGAAAATCCCAATCTTTAATCAATCTTCATATAAAAATCCCATGGCCGGGGGAGTGAAATACGGAGCTTTTGTGAGCAGAAGACGACGACAGCCATTTTGCGCTGTGCTTGTGCTTCAATGGGTCAACATGTTGACCCGTTGAAGCGCAAGCACAGCGCGAAACAGCCGTCATCATCTCCTGCTCACAAAAGCTCCATATTTCACTCCCCCGGCCATGGGATTTTTATATGAAGATTGATTAAAGATTGGGATTTTCATTATTGTGAGTGCCTTTGTTCTTTTTTCTTATATATGGCTTTGGAAGTATTTGCTTTTCTAAGAAGAGCACCCGGATTGATGATGTGTGGCTGACATTTACATGACCTGTGGATTTACACCTGAGTCTCACATTGGGATTATCCCGGTACTCCCGATAGTGTCATCCTACAAACTTTTTTCTTTTGTTGGATTTTGAATAATTGAAGTTGAAAATATTGCTAAAAGTTAATTATAGTGTATGTACAAAATCCCCCTGACAAAGGAAGTTTTCCCAAAACGCGCGTCAGGGTGCGCGATCACGGGACATAGCGACCCTTAAAGGTATATACTTGTATTTTTATATTTCCTCCTTGCACGCAGCACTTTATTTATTGTTTGATTATTTGGTTGTAGCGACCATACTACTGGTCTATTAAATTCCTTGCCTTGCACTTTGCACTTTTTTGGCACACATTTGTGATTTTTACCTTATACACTAAACCTCATTGTTTGTTTTCTCTGCACAGTTTATCATGATTTTTTATGAATGTATTTAATATTTTGGATTGCATTATTGAGGAATATATTTGCAAATGATTGGGTCTGCCAATATCATCTAATTTTTGGTATATTTATATGTGATTTTTTCATCTTGATATATTTTAATTGAATGGTGTCCTTGGTGTGTCTGTGTTTTAACATGTACAAAGTGCTGTATATTGTAAAAGAAAAAGGGGCAATGGCAATAAACAGTGCAGTGTAAATAAATACACTTAAGAATATCGGAGCCCGTAATGGCAGCAGAAGCATCTCCACCCCCAATGGCACCATCCAAGTATTAGTGCTGAGGAACACAGGCCTGTGGAAATCTTATTATTGGGTATGAAGCAGAGCACATTATCTAGTATATGGTATACAACTAATCCCAGACAAAGCAAGGTTATTTAACTTCTGACAATGTCACTGTCAGTTTGAGTTAGTATTCTGCAAAGACCAGTCTGATAATAAATGACTGAAAGGAATAATATTTGGACTCTTTTTAATTTAAAGAAACATGAAAAGTCTGTCATTATGCTGTGTTGTTGAATGGGATGCTGACTACTACTGTATACCATTCCTTTCTACAGTGAGGTAACTATGACTTACTAACGTTGTGTTTGCATTAAGGAACTTGAAAGGGCATGGATGTAGTCCCACATCGTTTCAAAGCAATTGCAGGCATTGCAATATTTCGATTCAATTTGCTGTGAATTGAATTTTTCGGGAAAAACTCTAGAAACCTGGTGAATTCTAATTTAAAAATATTCCCTGAATCTCTATTGCTAATCAATACAAAAGGTGTTCATATTGCATCACTTTTTTTTAATGAATCAAAAGTGTCTGACTCCAACAAGCTCTCTCATGAAGACCAGGGAACATTGCATTTTTTGATGAAATTGAGTCGAACACTGGTATTTTAGCATATTTGTCTGAAACCTCAATATAAAACACATGTCAAATAACTTATTATATCTACTATTTATGTGCAAAAATTCAGAAAAATTATTTCAAATCGATTTAAATGATGGTTGCAGCATCTAGTCAATGAATAATTGAGTCTGGAAGCTGTTTTGTTTTAAAAGAAGCAAGGAAAAATCATAAATGATAAATTCCCCCTCCCATAGTGTGTTTTGGAATCAAATCAAATAGGAAATAAATCCCACACAAGTAAAGAGGTGGTATGAATATTAATTTGTATCTTTCATGAAAGTTGGCATACAATTCATTATCACTGTATTCAAAGTGGCATAAACTGCAATACGTAAAACAGTATTTTCATCTTTTGTAAAAAGCTGGTAATATCTGAAATATACAGTTTAAACTTGCCAAAAGTTATAAAAATAGTATCCTAGGATACGCATATAGAGAAGGAGATTTGAGAATAATACATAAGACAGGACAAAGATTATGGTTTTATCATCTGTTTAGTAGTCTCCATAAATAAATTTTGTGAAATCATCTTTCTAGGGTCCACTCTCCAGAATTTAAACTACAAACATAAAATTACTGATATAGTGATGTTCTTAACACAAGTAGCTGGAACATTATTAATAACTTAAATGTTTCTGCCTTTTTTTCTGACATTTTCTGACTAAACCCTCCTTTTGACACGTAACTCTCTCTCTCTTAGAAATTCTCTAACTGATTTAAACTTGTACAATTCAACAGAGCAAAGCTAATAATGGAGTTAAAGGGAATACATGATCAGAAAATTGAGTTATTGTGAAGGCATAACCGCATGAGCTTGCAGCTGTGATCAGAGATATAAAGTTTACCTCCGGTCACTAGTAACATAGTAACATAGTAACATAGTTAGTAAGGCCGAAAAAAGACATTTGTCCATCCAGTTCAGCCTATATTCCATCATAATAAATCCCCAGATCTACGTCCTTCTACAGAACCTAATTGTATGATACAATATTGTTCTGTTCCAGGAAGACATCCAGGCCTCTCTTGAACCCCTCGACTGAGTTCGCCATCACCACCTCCTCAGGCAAGCAATTCCAGATTCTCACTGCCCTAACAGTAAAGAATCCTCTTCTATGTTGGTGGAAAAACCTTCTCTCCTCCAGACGCAAAGAATGCCCCCTTGTGCCCGTCACCTTCCTTGGTATAAACAGATCCTCAGTGAGATATTTGTATTGTCCCCTTATATACTTATACATGGTTATTAGATCGCCCCTCAGTCGTCTTTTTTCTAGACTAAATAATCCTAATTTCGCTAATCTATCTGCGTATTGTAGTTCTCCCATCCCCTTTATTAATTTTGTTGCCCTCCTTTGTACTCTCTCTAGTTCCATTATATCCTTCCTGAGCACCGGTGCCCAAAACTGGACACAGTACTCCATGTGCGGTCTAACTAGGGACTAACTAGTGTCGCTTATGGGACTACTGCTCCTATCAGCCGACGCTTGCTGCCTCTGTAAATAAATTATATACCCACAGAATGAACAAATAGGTATGTTGTGCAACTACAAAATTCTATACTACCTAGTATACATTTACCTCTGTAAATAAATAATAAAAAATAAATCGGCATGTGTTCCCCTATATTTTTGATAACCAGCCAGGCAAAACTTACAGCTTGGGGCTGCAACCCTCAGCTGTCAGCTTCAGCAATGCCGGTTATCAAGAATACAGCATTCCCCAAGCTGTAGTTTTTTGCTAAAGCAGTGAGCTGGGGGCTGGCATTTTCATGGCTGGCTTTTCCCACTTGCCCTGTAGCGGTGGCAAGTGGGGTTCATATTTGTAGGGTTAAAGTCACCTTTTTATTGTTCGGTGACATCAAGATCACAGTTTAGTTTATCCATTACTAATCCTATAGTTTCATTATAAATAAACACATACCTCGATGACGAGTTTCAAGGTGCAGAGGTGAGTTCACCAGGAGAAATTTCTCATTTGTCCTAGTGAACTGTCTGAGCTCAGTGCTGCACTGTGAGACTTTTGAGTTGAGATGAGCGAATATGTCAATGATCGGTTCAGATTATGATCGACAAATTTTCAATGTTCGCCGACTTATTTGTCTGACATGGCTGAAATTCATTCAAGTCAATGGGAGGCAAAAACAAACGCATGCACAAAGCTTCTAATGGCCCCAAAGGCTATCAAAAACACATCAAATGAGGGACAAACACCAGGAAAGTTATCTCAATATACCCACAGTACAAATTGTAACATGGCACTGCAGCAATCAACCATGACTGAGGCATCATGGTCTGGGCCAGCATTTACAGATTTCAACTGAAAGTCAAAGTAAGATGAGGTGGGTGAGGTATCGGTGTAGGCCTGCTGTGCTGGAAGCCCTGATACCACATACAACAGCTCAAGCTGCTTTCATGCTGAGGCACAGTCAGGTGGCAAAAATATCAGTTTCATAGATTACCTATGTCAGAAAAATGTAAGGATAGTAGTAACACGGATCGTTGATTCCAATGAAGAGGAAGCCTAACGGTCTTGGAGGACTACTGCTACATGCTGCACAAATGAAGATAACTCAACCAGGAGTCTACACATTTATAAAAATTAGTGGTAGACACCAATAAAGTGCCATCAATTTTAGTACAGTAGAAATAGTATAATATGGACCAACAGGTCTTCCACTACCCCCAACCCAGCAGTTGGACACCCAATTAGGAGTGTTCACATTTAAAAAATGAATGGCAGACACCAATAAAGTGGCATCAACTTAATCACAGTATAAATAGTATAATAGGGACTGACAGGTCTTCCACTACACCAAACTCAGCAGATTGACACCTAACAAGGAGTGTTCACATTTCCAAAAATTATTGGCAGACATTACTGAAGTGGCATCAATTTCACCACAGTATAAATAGTATAATAGGGACCGACAGGTCTTCCACTACCCCCAACCCAGCAGATGGACACCTAACCAGGAGTTTAAAAATTTCAAAAAATGAGGGCCTCACACCACCAAAGTGGCATAAATTTCATGATAGTAAAAATAATATAATGGGAACCAACGCGTCTTACATTACACCCAACCCAGCAGATGGACACCCGACCAGAAGTTTTCAAATTTAAAAAAAATGAGGGCCTGATACCACTGAAGTGGCAAAAATTTTACTACAGTATAAATAGTATAATAGGGACCAACTGATAATCCCACTACACCCAAGCCAGCAGACGGACATCCAACCAGGACTTTTCAAATTTCAAGAAAGAGAGCCTGGCACCACTGCTTGTTTCCTCTGTCCCTTTCCGCAAACCACGAATAACAGAGAGGGGATGCTTATCCTTTTTATCTCCTGACAGTTGCTGGCTCATCACCTCTTCCTCTGTGATCACCACCTCCTCCTGCAGGCTATTCAAAGTCAGCTACAGAATATAGATGACGGGAATGGTGATGTTGATGATGGTGTCATCAGCACTAACCATCTTATTAGCCATTTTGAAACTGTGCAGAAAGGATCAGAGGTCCTAAATCTGTGCCCACTCCATAAATGTGATATTCGCCACGTCAGTACTGCATTGGCTCATCCTATATGACATGACATACTGTGTTAGGGCTTGCTGCTGCCTCAGTAGCTGCAAAAAGTGCAGAGTGGAATTTCACCGTGTCAGCACATAGCATAACCTGTTAACTGGCATGAGCAAAGACTTCTGTATCGATGCAAGTCGACGACCTGAGGGATGCTAACAGTGGAAGTGAGCACACAGCTTCTGTTCTTTCTGCAGCAGCTCACCAAGGATAGTGGTAGAGAAAATGCTGTACCACCAGGTTGAGGACATGAGTCATGCAAGGCACATGTGTGAGCTTGCCTTGCCATAGGGCCGCCACCAGATTTGCACCGTTATCGGACAAGGTCTTCGCTAGATGTAGGATCGGCAGAGACTGCCACTGCTAAAATTCAGCCTGGAGAGCTGTCCACAACTCTTCAGCTGAATGACTGCAATCTCTAAGGCATATCAATTTTAACACTGGCTGATTGTGGTGAGCCCTGACTGCGCAGTATGGAGGTGGTGGGGATTCGCTCTGCACTGTTGGAACGCCTGTCTCATTATGGCAGAGGTTAAGTGTGCAGATGGAGGGCCTAGAGGAGATAGTAATGAAAGCAGAAGAAAAGGAGGAAGTGTTAAATATAGAGGTTTGTCCTGCAAGCCTTGGAGATTCCAAGACTTGTGGAGCAGCACCTGCCCCCACAGCCATCAGAGTCACCGAGTGCTCAGTCAGCAAGATGTAATACCATTGGATATGTCTGTGGTGAAATGAACCTTAGCAGACATAGATTTAGTCAAGCAACAGGTGATGCTGTCTGCGACATGCTGGTATAGTGCAGGCACAGCTTTCTTAGAAAAGTAATGACGACTGGGCAACTGGTACTGGGGGGACTGCAATGACCATCAGCTTTCAGAACCATCTGTATCTACCAGGCAGAAAGGCAGCATTTCTGTGGCCAACAGATTGGAAATGGTCGAGTTAAATCTCTTAGCTTTGTCATGCATAGGAGGAAACAATCTTTTACGTGACCAAAACTGTAGCACTGTGGGCTGGCTGTAGTACTGAGAGAGGGCAGAGTATGCTGAACTGGACAAACTGTTGGAAAGTGAAGAAGTTGCAGGCGGAGATGTTATGGTGGATTGAGAAACTTGTGGTATGCTCGTTCTCTGACAGCTGATGGCGCGCTCTCAGTCAACGTAACTTGATCAGGTAAAGAACCTGGGATTCTACAGTCAGAAACCAGCATCTCAATAGTTGGCACAGTAATAGAGGAGGAGAAAGAAGCAGCAGATGCGATTATAAGGTGGCTGATGCCTGTTAAGGTCCGCCGATCCACATTTTAGCGCAATGAGATTCCCAGAGTAAGGCTACGTTCACATTTGCGTTGTGCGATGTTGCATCGGAGACGCAACGCACAACGCAAACAAAAACGCAACAAAACACACGCTAAAACGCAACATTTTGTGACGCATGCGTCCTTTTTTGCCGAATTTTGGACGCAAAAAAAATGCAACTTGCTGCGTCCTCTGCGCCCTACGCTTGCGGCAAACAAAACGCATGCGTCGTAAAACGCAGCACAACGCATGTCCATGCGCCCCCCATGTTAAATATAGGGGCGCATGACGCATGTGTCACCGCGGTTGCGCCCGACGCAACGCAAATGTGAACGTAGCCTAACACATGTTGATTGCACATGTGAAGGTTCATATAGTGGTAAAATGACTGCACTTTTTACATCTACCCAATATTTTTTTTTGAAAAGTTGGCAGATTACGTGAGTTGGCTCATCCTTTGCAGTGTCAAAAAAGGCCCTGGCTAGGCAACATTTGCCACCCCTGCGAGCTGCAGACCCACGGACACTGCTGGACTCAGCATCAGATGTGGATGAGGATGCATTGCTCGTCGTGGCTGCATCACTACATATCTGCAATGTACGGCACAACAAAAACTTCTCGTATTCCTCCTCATGTGACCTACTCAGCTTTGTGACTGTGTTAACACCAACTGGGATTTACCACCTCATTATAATTATCCTCTGTGTTATCACCATGAGCTTGATGTCACCAGACAATACAAAGGTGACATCAACCCCACAAATATGAACCTCACTTGCCACTTCTACAGGGCAAGCTGGAAGAGCTGTGCAAAGCACAATAATTGGTGCATCTAATAGATGTGCCTTTTCTCGGTGGCTGCAGACTGCTATTTTTATTCTGGGCATCAATATCCATGGTCCCTTACCAGCCTGAGAATACCAGCCCCCAGCTCTCTGCTGTAGCAAGGTTGGTTGTCAAAAATGGGGAGACCCCATGCCGTTTTTTAAAATTATTTATTTAAATAATTATAATAATCTATTCTTGATAACCAGCATTGCTGAAGCTAACAGCTGAGGGTTGCAGCCCCCGGCTGTGAGTTTTGCCTGGCTTGTTATTAAAAATACAGGGGAACCCACGTCGGTTTCTTTTACATTATTTATTTAAAGTTCAGGAGTTGGTTGATGAATATTCCCATCAGCCGTTCCTGTTCTCACGGCTGTTAGCAGCAGCAGGCGTCGGCTGATGGGAGAAGTAGACCCATCAACCAACACCAATGTCTGGAGGCAAACTTTACACCTCATGTCACAGCTGCAGGCTCACGCTATCATTTGACAGCATGGGAACCGTGGCTGTCTGACTGCGCTGATGATTTTACCACCGATCAGAAGCGGTGTTTGCCACGCTATCATACACATGACAGCGTGACAAACACCCAGTGTTTGGGCAGCCAAACTTGAACAGTAACATGGACTTCCTGGTGAAGACCATGTTCGATGTCCATGGCCGAACAGTAGGTGTTCAGTATGGACGCCGAACTTTACTATTCAGGTTCGCTCATCTCTAACGAGTATGTCAGGAATAGAATCATAAGGCAGCAAAATAGTAAAAAAATACAGGTTGAGTTCATAAATACGAGTCAAACAAGTAAAGTGGGAGCAGATAAATGGGAATGTACAGAGTAAGTTGAATTAACTGGCTTATGAGGCAGGAGATGGGGATTTCTAAACTGTTAAGCCCTGTCCCTGGCTCACAAAAAGGATAAAATAAAAACCCATATTCTGGAATTACCATAAGTTCTCTGCCTGGACAGCACCATATGTCCCAGAATATTAAGCGGAACTGCTGCATTGTCACCCTGCATCAGCTTCAATAAAGATGCTACTTTGCCTGGTGACAGTATCAGAAATAGAGAGAGTGAGTGCAGTTATGAATATTTACAGTTCCTTAGACAATAAATGGAGTGGTGGCCAACATGTGAGGCTACGACCGTATTTTGAGTAGGTAGTATGGAGCTCCTTGCTAGAGTTGCAGGTTGTCTAATTTGGAAAAAAATATTTTCAAACACCATACCCAGGTACCAAATTGAATTACTTTGCATTTTGAATTAAGGACTCTCATCTATAAGTAAGAGAAGAGAGTGGTTACAAAAATCCTCCTTGGTTTCACTGGAAAACTAAACATTGCAAAACTAAACTAAACATTGTATTCCACTACAATTCTGAGCTTATTATTGAGGATTCCTCATGTTGAAGACCACTTGAGAAACTTAGTTTCAATGGACATATTCATAATAAAAATGAATTGTTTCAAAAACATAACCCTCTTGCGAATTTAAATTTCAGCCAAATGGGTTAAACAATATTGCATATGAAATTATCTATGAATCTATAAGTTACACATTTTTAAATGTTTGTTATACTATTTGTTGTTAGTGCAACTATTGATAAGGATTAGCTTCATGATGGCTTTTAATTATATTTGACATTACAGTAATCAACTTAAAATAATAAAACAGAAATCTATTGCAAGTTTAATGGTTATGCAGTAATTTCTATAAAGTTGCTAATGTGCATATTATTTTGTGAGGTTCTCTAAAGTCATCCAAATACCACCTCTTCAAGTATACTTTGAGAACAGCATGGGAGGCTGTGCATAATAATTTCCATTAGGGCAACAAGCTTGAAGTAACAGAACAGCATTAACCTCATTATTTGGCAGTTATCTACCTATAGTGAGCACTAAATATATCAGAAATAACACAACATCATGCAGAGATCTTTTCTTTAAAAATGTTCAAGGGGAGCTCGGTAAACAGCAGTTTAAAAAAAATAGAAAAATAGTAAGTAAAAGTAAAATTTTTATAGCAAGTAGAATTGTTCTTTGACATTCAAAATGTATAAGATGCTAGGGAAAGAGTTCCTCTAGACCTTGCCCTCGACACCGCAACTGGGGGGTCAGAGATAAACAGAAATAATAATTTAATGCACAAGAGTGCATGCAGTGCTGCTCTGGCAGACGCCATTAACCACCCAGACTTGGGCAAGGAAAGTGCTCTATTAGGGCAAGGCGCTGCACTGGCAGTCACTGCTCTCAGATGTTGTATAGTGTGCTAGCTGTGCGGACTAGCACTGTCAGGTGCTAGGTAGCTTCCACCATTTGTGAGCAGTCAATAAAACTAGGGATGGGAATGATTCGGAGCTTTCATCCATCGACAGGCATACATCCACACACACACGTTACTAAGTTTATACTAGAGCATGGCCGTGCAGCCATGCAAACCTTTTATAGCGGAAGGACCTTTCTAGTTGTCCAATAGGAGCTGCTACAGGACCTGAGCATGTGACCCCCAACCTTCAATGAGAGGTAGTCCCTTGGGCATGCTCAGAAGAAGAAAAGTAGGACTTGGTCCCAGGGACGCCTGCTCGCTGCTGATCAGTACTGGTTATAATGGCTGAGCCTGGAAGGACAGCAGTAACTAGCCACACAGTATCAGCTTGAGCCAGACGCTGGGACCAATGTCTCTGCTGAGCAGGCTGCACTGTGGTTGGAGGAGAATGGGAGACCGCAACGGAGATGGTTCGAGATTCCCCCTGTGCAGCGGCAGGAACTCGACACCTAACACTTTCATTTAGGAAACATTTCCATTAAATTGATAAAACACTTTGGAAGAAATGAGTTCTACAGCTCTTATTGTTGCTGGCAGCTGATGTCAATGATACTGTAGTTCATATCTTCAGCTAGAACAGCTGACCTATCGTACCCTGAGTGTGTCCTTTGCTACCAATCTGCATGTGTTCATATTTGCCCTGTACCTGACCACTGACTTGGTGCTTCCTGTGTGTCTGTTCCCCACTGTGTATGACCTGGCTTGATTTCTGACCTGCCCTTCCGTCTTGCATTCCTGTTTTGGATTGTCCTTCTGGCTGTGATCTTTGGCATGCTTCTGGCTGTGTTTTCATCTTGTTCTTTTAGTAATGCGCTCCCGACTGACTTCTGACCCCTGGCTTAGTTCATTTGGCTTCTACGACTACCCTACTGCCCTCTAGCGTAGATTTGCCCAGCTCTTCAGATCTTTGCTTCAGGTGAGCTCCTGTTACCTCCCTTCCGCTTCCCCTGGTGGTCGTACCCGTATTGCATGAGAAGGAGCTTTTACAGTGGCATAATTTAAAGAGGTTATTTGATATTGACAAAAAATATAAAAGACATAAAGTTTCTTAAAGTAAAAAACATTGGCATACTCACCTTCCAGGGCCTCTGTGAACCCAGCACAGGTAGATCCAGAGACCGCCACAGGCTATGTAAGCGATGCCTGCTCAATTCGAACGTCAGACATCTGTTGACATGCTCCGTTCAGAAGTCTGTTTCTCTGGTGACATGCTCTTCTAGATCTCCTGATCACTGCACCAGATCTCTGACTTCAGGATAGAACATATATTGCTTGCAGAGTTGGGCACTGGAAGGTGGGTATGCCACCAGTTTTTATTTTAAGATTATTAATATCTTTTATTTTTCGATTTCGAACAAGACATTCGAATAAGTCTGGGCTGGAAGTGTAGAGACGCTTGGAGGTGAATATGCCACCGGTTTTTAATTTAACCCCTTAGCGACCGCCGATACGCCTTTTAACGGCGGCCGCTAAGGGTACTTAAACCACAGCGCCGTTAATTAACGGCGCTGTGGAAAAAGTGAATAGCGCCCCCCAGAGTCGGAATTTCTCCGGGGTCTCGGCTGCCGGGGGTAGCCGAGACCCCAGAGAACATGATTCGAGGGGGTTTTAACCGACCCCGCATTTGCGATCGCCGGTAATTAACCGTTTACCGGCGATCGCAAAAAAAAAAAAACGCAATCTCTTTTTAATTTCTCTGTCCTCCGATGTAATCGCACATCGGAGGACAGAGAAAAGGGGTCCCAGGTAGCCCCCCAATACTCACCTATCTCCCCCGATGCTCCTCGTGTCTCCCGGTGGGCGCCGCCATCTTCAAAATGGCGGGCGCATGCGCAGTGCGCCCGCCGGCCGGCACCGGGAAAATCTTTGGGGTCTCGGCTGCCGGGGTAGCCGAGACCCCAAAGAACATGATCGGGGTCGGTTTTACCGACCCCTGTTTTGCGATCGCCGGTAATTAACGGTTTACCGGCGACCGCAAAAAAAAAAAAAAGTAAAGTGTAATTCTCTGTCCTCTGATGTGATCGTACATCAGAGGACAGAGAAATAGGGGGATTCGGGGACCCTAGCATACTCACCTTTGTCCCTGGGTCCTCCTGCTGCTCCTCCTGGCTGCCGGGGAAAAGAAAATGGCGGGCGCATGCGCAGTGCGCCCGCCATCTGTCTCCATCTGCTGGCCGGCAGGAGAACAGCAGTTGGGGCTAAAATTAGGGTTAGGGGTAGGGTTAGGGCTAGGGTTAGGGGTAGGGCTAGGGTTAGGGTTAGGGTTAGGGTTAGGGCTAGGGTTAGGGCTAGGGTTAGGGCTAGGGTTAGGGGTAGGGCTAGGGGCAGGGTTAGGGTTAGGGTTAGGGGTAGGGGTAGGGTTAGGGGTAGGCTTAGGGGTAGGGCTAGGGTTAGGGCTAGGGTTAGGGTTAGGGCTAGGGTTAGGGCTAGGGTTAGGGGTAGGGGTAGGGTTAGGACTAGGGTTAGGGCTAGAGTTAGGGCTAGGGTTAGGGCTAGGGCTAAATTTAGGGTTAGGGTTGGGGCTAAATTTAGGGTTAGGCTTCTTTCACACTTACGTCGGTACGGGGCCGTCGCAATGCGTCGGCCCGACATACCGACGCACGTTGTGAACATTGTGCACAACGTGGCAGCGGATGTAGTTTTTCAACGCAGCCGCTGCCCAATCTATGTCCTGGGGAGGAGGGGGCGGAGTTACGGCAACGCATGCACAGTCAGAAATGGCGGATGCGACGGACAAAAAAACGTTTCATTGGACTTTTTTTGTGCCGACGGTCCGCCAAAACACAACTGATCCAGTGCACGACGGACGCGACGTGTGGCCATACGTCACGATCCGTCGGCAATACAAGTCTATGGGCAAAAAACACTTCCTGCGGGCACATTTGCAGGATCCGTTTCTTGTCCAAAACTACGGATTGCGACGGATGCCAAACGACGCAAGTGTGAAAGTAGCCTTAGGGCTAGGGTTAGGGTTGGGGCTAAAGTTAGGGCTAGGGTTGGGGCTAAAGTTAGGGTTAGAGTTGGGATTAGGGTTAGGGTTTGGATTAGGGTTGGTATTAGGGTTAGGGTTGGCATTAGGGTTATGTTTGGGATTAGGGTTAGGTTTGGGATTAGGGTTAAGGTTAGGGTTGTGATTAGGGGTGTATTGGGATTAGGGTTAGGTTTGAGGTTAGGGTTGAGATTAGGATTAGGGGTGTGTTGGATTTAGGGTTTTGATTAGGGTTATGGTTAGGGTTGACATTAGGGTTGTTTTGGGGTAAGGGTTGTGATTATGGTTAGGGTTAGTGATTAGGATTATGGATCAGGTTGGGATTAGGGTTAGGGGTGTGTTGGAGTTGGGTTGGAGCTAGAATTGCGGGGTTTCCACTGTTTAGGTACATCAGGGGGTCTCCAAACACGACAGCCAATTTTGCGCTCAAAAAGTCAAATGGTGCTCCCTCCCTTCTGAGCTCTGCTGTGCGCCCAAACAGTGGGTTACCCCCACATATGGGGCATCAGCGTACTCGGGATAAATTGAACAACAAATTCTAGGGTCCAATTTCTCTTGTTACCCTTGTGAAAATAAAAACTTGGGGGCTACAAAATCTTTTTTGTGGAAAAATATATATATATTTTTTTTATGACTCTGCATTATAAACTTCTGTGAAGCACTTGGGCATTCAAAGTTCTCACCACACATCTATATAAGTTCCTTGGGGGGTCTAGTTTCCAAAACGGGGTCAATTGTGGGGGGTTATTACTGTTTAGATACATCAGGGGCTCTGCAAATGCAACATAACGCCCACAAACCATTCTATCAAAGTCTGCATTCCAAAACGGCGCTCCTTCCCTTCCGAGCTCTGCCGTGCACCCAAACAGTGGTTTCCCCCCACATATGGCAAATCAGCGTACTCGGGATAAATTGGACAACAACTATTGCAGTCCAATTTCTCCTGTTACCTTTGTGAAAATAAAAACTTGGGGGCTACAATATCTTTTTTGTGAAAAAAAAAATATTTTTAATTTTCACGACTCTGCATTCTAAACTTCTGTGAAGCACTTGGGCATTCAAAGTTTGCACCACACATCTAGATAAGTTCCTTGGGGGGTCTAGTTTCCAAAATGGGGTCACTTGTGGAGGGTTTCTACTGGTTAGGTACATCAGGGGCTCTGCAAACGCAACATAATGCTCGCAGACCATTCTATCAAAGTCTGCATTCCAAAACGGCGCTTCTTCCTTCCGAGCTCTGCCGTGCACCTAAACAGTGGTTTACCCCCACATATGGGGTACCAGCATACTCAGGACAAATTGGACAACAACTTTTGGGGTCCAATTTTTCTTGTTACTCTTGTGAAAATAAAAACTTGGGGGCTAAAAAATCTTTTTTGTGGAAAAAAAATTATTTTTTATTTTCACGACTCTGCATTATAAACTTCTGTGAAGCACTTGGGCATTCAAAGTTCTCACCACACATCTAGATAAGTTCCATGGGGGGTCTAGTTTCCAAAATGGGGTCACTTGTGGGGGATTTCTACTGGTTAGGCACATCAGGGGCTCTCCAAACACGACATGGCATCCGATCTTAATTCCAGCCAATTCTACATTGAAAAAGTAAAACGGCACTCTTTCTCTTCCAAGCTCTGCGGTGCGCCCAAACAGTGGTTTACCCCCACATATTGGGTATCCACATACTCAGGAGAAATTGCACAACAACGTTAGTGGTCTAATTTCTCCTGTTACCCTTGTGAAAATTAAAATTTGTGGGCAAAAGTTCATTTTTGTGTAAACAAGCGATTTTTTATTTTCACGGCTCTACGTTATAAACTTCTGTGAAGCACTTGGGGGTTCAAAGTGCTCACCATACATCTAGATAAGTTCCGTAAGGGGTCTAGTTTCCAAAATGGGGTCACTTGTGGGGGGTTTCCACTGTTTAGGCACATCAAGGGCTCTCCAAACGCGACATGGCGTCCAATCTCAATTCCAGCCAATTCTACATTGAAAAAGTAAAACGGCGCTCCTTGACTTCCAAGCTCTGCGGTGCACCCAAACAGTGGTTTACCCTCACATATGGGGTATCGAGGTATTCAGGAGAAATCGCACAACAACTTTTGTGGTCTAATTTCTCCTGTTACCCTTGTGAAAATAAGAATTTGTGGGCGAAAAGATAATTTTTGTGTAAACAAAAGCGATTTTTTTATTTTCACGGCTCTACGTTATAAACTTCTGTGAAGCACTTGGGGGTTCAAAGTGCTCACCACACATCTAGATAAGTTCCTTAAGGGGTCTAGTTTCCAAAATGGTGTCACTTGTGGGGAGTTTCCACTGTTTAGGCACATCAGGGGCTCTCTAAACGTGACATGGCGTCCCATCTCAATTCCAGCCAATTCTGCATTGAAAAAGTCAAACAACGCTCCTTCACTTCTAAGTTCTGCGGTGCGTCCAAAAAGTGGTTTACCCCCACATATGGGGTATTGGCGTATTCAAGAGAAATTGCATAACAAAATTTAAGGTTACATTTCTGTTTTTACACATGTGAAAATAAAAAAAAATGGTTCTGAATTAAGATGTTTGCAAAAAAAAGTTAAATGTTCATTTTTTCCTTCCACATTGTTTCAGTTCCTGTGAAGCACGTAAAGGGTTAATAAACTTCTTGAATGTGGTTTTGAGAACCTTGAGGGGTGTAGTTTTTAGAATGGTGTCACACTTTGTTATTTTCTATCATATAGACCCCTCAAAATGACTTCAAATGTGATGTGGTCCCTAAAAAAAAATGGTGTTGTAAAAATGAGAAATTGCTGGTCAAATTTAACCCTTATAACTCCCTAACAAAAAAAATTTTGTTTCCAAAATTGTGCTGATGTAAAGTAGACATGTGGGAAATGTTATTTATTAACTATTTTTCGTGACATATCTCTCTGATTTAAGGGCATAAAATACAAAGTTTGAAAATTGCAAAATTTTAAAAATTTTCGCCATATTTCCGTTTTTTTCATAAATAATTGCAAGTAATATCTAAGAAATGTTACCACTAACATGAAGTACAATATGTCCCAAAAAAACAATCTCAGATTCAGCGGGATCCGTTGAAGCGTTCCAGAGTTATAACCTCATAAAGTGACAGTGGTCAGAATTGCAAAAATTGGCTCGGTCATTAAGTACCAAATTGGCTCTGTCACTAAGGGGTTAAACATTTGCATTCCATTCATATATTTCCCCATAACAGACAACCCCTTTAACACTTGTTAAACTGTATAAGAAAGGGTCGCAGCCTGTGCAGTAAATATTTTTTTGCAATGAGTCCCAATTATGCCTTGATATCTAGGCTAGACTTTGGATATTAATATGTACAAAACAATATATAAGCAAATCTACAGTATTGTTCAAATTGTATATTTTTCTGAGCATTCATATTATCATATTATGAGCCGTACAGCCAGCTCTTCCCTCTCCTAGTGTATCCTCACCCACCCCCTGCAGACTGTGAGCCCTCGCGGGCAGGGTCCTCCCTCCTTATGTACTCGTGTGCCTTGTTATCTGCTCATGTTTAATGTATTTGTCTATATTTGCCCCGTATTCACATGTAATGCGCCATGGAATAAATGGCGCTATAAAAATGTATAATAATAATAATAATAATTATCTAATTTTCTTGCTCATTTACTGTTTCCTTTCTCTGCTTCTTTGTGTTAAACAATTACAGTATGTTGAGATTATTTTCAAAAAGGAGAAAACTAAGGAAGTTATGTTGCAATTCAACCCACAGGAATTAATCCAGCACTGATTTTTATAAATAAAGTCATATTTTGTATTGTTAACTTAGCAGCCTGAGCCTCTCATTTATAAAATAATCTGGAGAAAGCAGTGGAATGCAAAGCTATGGGGAATCATTTATTAGACTATACTGAGAACAGTACAACCTGTTCAGCTGAGTGCCAAGTCGGGAGGAAAAAATACTATTTTCACCTTTCCTTTGAAGCCTCCCCACCTAAGAAGAACATAGAGGTCCCTTCCTCAGCCTTTGTTCCTTGACAATCTTCACCAAATACATGTATGAGTTATCTCTGATGGGAAAACCTTTGTTACTATACTCTTTCTTTGAAACGTAAAACATTGAGCAGTGTCTGGTTAGCAGTCCTGAATACTAACATAGCATCCATGGAAAGAAATACAGTGTAGGAATTTACACTTAAAGGCTTCCCCAGACTGGTGTCCATAGATTGGGACTCGATCATTTTGTCTGCCCTTAGTCGCACACTGAGGTTAATTCCGACACATGGTGAGGTTTTTAATATTAGACAGCATAGGACCGTCCCGATCAGGGCACCTTGATGATGGTAGAATGGCTTTTATGCTATTTTTTTTTATCTAAAACAGTATTACTAAGAACCCTGAGTAATTTAGATGAACTTTATTTTTTCTTATTTAGGTACAGCAGGGTTTTTCGTTTATTTTGTTTCTTGTAGGTTTTATATAATCTATATATCTATGTATTCTATGTGTATATATCTATTCTCTCTATTCTATTCTTACCTGTCAGCATGATTTTACTGTATAGAGCACATGAATTGTCGGCTTTTCTTCTATCTATCCCATATCTATCTAATATCTATCCATCCCATATCTATCTATCTATCTATCTATCTATCTATCTATCTATCTATCTATCTATCTATCTATCTATCATTCTATCTATCTATCTAATATCTATCTATCTATTTTCTAATAGATATATTATGGATGCTTATTTTCTTTAGGGCTTGAGATGAGCGCATTATACATACACATGCTGTCAAAGTAAAAATTGGACAGCACACAAGTCAGAAGGCAGTTTTATGAGTGAGCAAAAAAATATTCAGCCACATACAAGACATCCATATTGCTTCTGATTTTTATGGATACATTGCAAATATTAAACAAGGAAATTAATTGATCATGTACATTTTAAAATGCTGATGTACACTGTGGTGCAGAATTAATAACCAAATAATTATTTTGACCATATCATCGTTTTTAAGGCATATTCTCCAACTCCAAGCTGTATATATTTGAATGCTGATTGGATGAACATGTCAGTTGATGTGTATTTGTATAATGATGGAATGTATGGTCTAAGGATATCAACACTTTTCCTCAAGGTGGGCAGAATTGTCAAGCTTGTTTTCCTCAGGCAAAATGGGCCAAATTTTTCAGAGCAACACTGTTGAAATTGATGCTTGATCACAGAACCATCAAGTTTTGTTGCAATTAACAGGTTGAGAACAAACATGTTGGGCAAAAAGACGTGCTTTATCTGCCAGATATTTGAAAAGAATCAAATGTAAAGCAACCAGGAGATCTTCAGTACTATCATATTCCAGAGCTGCAACCTCATTAGAGTGCCCAGAAGTACTAGATGTTCAGTTCTCAGAGACGTGGCCAGGGTAAAGAAGACTGAAACCCAACCATCACTGAATAAGACAACTAAGTTAAAATGTCAAGAGTGGGCCAAACAAAAACATCTGAGAACAGACTCACAACTATTATTGATGGAATGAATGATAGTGACTCTTGACGGACCAGTTGGATGGGCCCATAGCATCACTAATGGGTACAGACATCAATTTTAACTCAGATACAAGCAAGGTGGAGGTGGGGTACTGCCATGGGCTGGTATTAAAGATGACCTTTTAAGGTTGAACATGGACTCAAAATAAACTCACAGACTCACTGCCAGGTTTTAGAAGACACTTCCGGAAAATCATGATTTTTACGCAGGATAATTCTCCATGGCATTAATCAAAGTACCCCACTTCTTGACTAGCCATTTCTTGGAGCAGTGTTAATGATTAAACGTATGTGTCTTGTTCAGTGGTGGTCAGATTTCTGACTTCTTTACCATGGCCATGTCTCTGAGTACAGAACACAGTATTATCCAGGGCGGATGTAGTTCTGGAATTCGGCAGCATTGGAGGATAATGTATTCCTGCATATATCTATATTTGTTAGCAATCTTAGTATGCAATTGTTTTTGTTTAACTCACTTCTGCTTGTCCTCATGCAAAGAGATCACATAACTGTTTCAAAGCAGTTTATAATCCATGTAGACCTGGACATTTGTTTATCTGTTCACTACATTTACTGTGTCCTGCTGTCTCAACTGAGTTAGATTGATTGCTAACGAGCTTAAAAAAAAAAAGTGAGATCTAAGAGCTAACCTTCTATAAATGTAGACATACTTTGGGGATGCATTCGTGCAGGGGTGCATTCGTGCACTATTATTCGTGTACATTTATTCAAAGTACTTTTTCTAAGTGCTGGCAGTTATAACATGGCAGTTGGACAGGGCAGGAGACAGCTAAGACAATCTAAATCTATTCCCTGTTCATTTGGAACAGAACAAATATTCACCATATGTATTTGTATATTCTATATCCTGGCAGCCGCCTTCACTCACATTCACCGCCCTTGCATTAACTCTCTACACTCCATCCATATAGGCCCCTCTGACCTTGCCTCTCCTATGTATAGCACTCATGCTCTGTTCACATTGCTCAACAGCACAGATCCATTCAGTCCCACCATCCAACACAAGAAATGCTCTCACAAAACACTTAACCATCTGCTCACTCTTTCTATCCTCCTTCTCCTAGTCGCTGGAGACATCTCTCCCAACCCCGGCCTTCCGTGTTATAGCCAGTCAAACCTCCCAACTGCTACACTCAGAAACCCCTCTAACCTTATCAATATTCCATGCATGCCTTCTGTCTTTTTCAATTGTGCCCTTTGGAATTCTTGCTCTGTGTGTAATAAACTCTCCTTCATCCATGACTTCTTCCTTTCTAATTCTCTTAATCTCCTGGCCCTTACTGAAACCTGGATCCAGCAGTCACACACCACTGCTGCTGCTGCGCTTTCATATGGTGGACTACATTTCTCTCATACCCCGAGATCGGACAACAGAGCAGATGGAGGCGTTGGTCTGCTCCTTTCACCCAAATGTTCCTTCCAAGTTATCCCCCAAGTACCCTCACTTGTCTTCCCTTCCTTTGAGGTCCATGCTGTCAGACTCTACATCACCTTCTCCATGTGAGTGGCGGTGGTGTATCGTCCTCCCGGCCCCTCTCATCAGTTCCTGGATCACTTTACCACCTGGCTTCCACATTTTCTCTCCTGTGACACCCCCACCCTCATCATGGGTGATTTCAGCATCCCCATTGCTTCTCCCCTCTCCCCATCTGCTTCTCTACTAACTCTCCAACGCATGAAGATGGAAACTCCCTCGACTTGGTCTTCTCCCGGCTTTGCTCAGTGGATGATTTCACAAACTCCCCCCTCCCGCTCTCTGACCACAACCTTCTTTCATTCTCTATCAAGAACTGCCATCCCGCTCAGGTCACCCCCACTTTCCACACTTATAGAAACATACAGGCCATTATCACCCAGAAACTTATGAAGAACTTGCCCCAAACTCCTCCATCTCATGTCCTGATTCTGCTCTGAAGCATTACAATGAAATCCTGCAAAGTGCACTGGATGAAGCTGCTCCTCCTATAAATAAAACAACCCAGCACAGACGGCGACAACCGTGGCACACGCTGCAAACATGTTTCCTGCAGCGGTGCTCCAGGTGCGCCCAACGTCTGTGGAGAAAATCTAATCTACCCGAAGATTTCATCCATTATAAGTTCATGCTAAAAACATACAACTCTACCCTTCACCTCACAAAACAAACCTATTTCAACACCCTCATCACCTCGCTGTCCATTAACCCTAAATGTCTCTTTGACACTTTCCAGTCCCTACTCAACCCAAGAGTGCAGGCCCCAACCACAGATCTCTGCGCTGATGATCTGGTTGATTACTTCAAAGAAAAAATTGACCACATTCAACAGGAAATCATCTCCCAATCTCTTCATAACATGCACTGTCCTCCCTCCCCCACTGCATCTAGTTCACTCTCTGACTTTGAACCAGTTACAGAAGAAGAAGTAATCAGGCTCCTTGCATCTTCTCGCCCAACCACTTGCACCAGTGACCCCATTCTGTCACATCTCCTCCAGTCCCTTTCCCCGGCTGTCACCTCTCACCTAACAAAAATGTTCAACCTTTCTCTCGCTTCCGGTAATTTTCCATCCTCATTTAATTATGCCATCATACATCCATTAGTTAAAAAACATCCCTCGATCAAAACTGTGCTGCTTATTATAGACCTGTCTCTAATCTTCCCTTCATCTCTAATCTCCTCGAGCGCCTGGTCCACTCCCGTCTTACCCGTTATCTCTCAGATAACTCTCTTCTAGACCCTCTTCAATCTGGTTTCCGCTCTTTACACTCTACTGAAACGGCCCTCACTAAAGTCTCTAATGACCTACTAACAGCTAAATCTAATGGTCACTACTCCATGCTAATTCTCTTGGATCTCTCCGCAGCATTTAACACTGTGGATCATCTGCTCCTCCTCACTATGCTCCGCTCCAACGGCCTCAAGTACACCGTTCTCTCCTGGTTCTCCTCCTTTCTCTCTGACCGCTCCTTCACTGTATTTTTTGCTGGTTCCTCCTCCTCTCACCTTCCCCTTACTGTTGGGGTTCCTCAAAGGATCAGTCCTAGGCCCCCTCCTCTTCTCTTTGCATACTGCCCCTATTGGACAAACAATCAGTAGATTTGGTTTCCAGTACCATCCCCATGCTGACGACACCCAATTATACACTTCTTCTCCTGTTATCACGCCGACCTTTTTAGTAAACACCAGTGATTGTCTTACCGCTGTCTCTAACATCATGTCCTCCCTCTATCTGAAACTGAACCTGTCAAAAACTGAACTCTTTGTGTTTTCTCCCTCTATTAATCTACCTTTGCCTGACATTGCCATCTCCGTGTGCGGTTCCACCATTACTCCAAAGCAACATGCACGCTGCCTTGGGGTCATACTTGATTCCGAGCTTTCATTCACCCCCCACATCCGATCAGTGGCTCGCTCTTCTTATCTGCATCTCAAAAACATTTCTAGAATTCGCCCTTTTCTTACTTTCGACTGCAAAAACTCTTACTGTTTCACTTATTCATTCTCGTGTGGACTATTGTAACTCTCTACTAATTGGCCTCCCTCTTACCAAACTCTCCCAGCTCCAATCTGTCCTGAAAGCTGCAGCCAGGATCATATTCCTCACCAACCGTTACACCGATGCCTCTACCTTTTGCCAGTCATTACACTGGTTACCCATCAACTCAAGAATCCAGTACAAAGCCACTACCCTCGTCCACAAAGCACTCCATGGCTCAGCACCACCCTACATCTCCTCTCTGGTCTCAGTCTACCACCCTACCCGTGCCCTCCGCTCCACTAATGACCTCAGGTTAGCATCCTCAATAATCAGAATCTCCCACTCCCGTCTCCAAGACTTTTCACATGCTGCGCCGATTCTTTGGAATGCACTACCTAAATTAATATGATTAATCCCCAATCCCCACAGTTTTAAGCGTGCCCTAAAAACTCATTTGTTCAGATTGGCCTACCGCCTCAACGCATTAACCTAACTATCCCTGTGTGGCCCATTCAAAAAAAAAAAAAAACATAATTGGGTTCCTCGCATCATGTTCTCATACATTTTATGCATTTAATAGCCCTCTGTGTCTTTACTGCTACATACTTAGGCAGTTAACTGGTTCAAGCAGCTTTACATGAACACCTGAGCCTTACACTATGGTTGGTCTAACTAACTAAAGCAATTGTTACCATCCACCTCTCAGTCTCCCCTTTTCCTCATAGTTTGTAAGCTTGCGAGCAGGGCCCTCATTCCTCTTGGTATCTATTTTGAACTGTGATTTCTGTTATGCTGTAATGTCTATTGTCTGTACAAGTCCCCTCTAATTTGTAAAGCGCTGCGGAATATGTTGGCTCTATATAACTAAAATTATTATTATTATTATTATTATTATTTTTTATTAATTTACGTTTGAAGCTGCCTAATAATTGTGCACACTGTGATAAAGCATTGTGATATCCTTATAGTACATCCCCCCTCTTTACAAAAATATATCCGTACATCCAAACCCAACAATAGGAACTTGGCATTGTCCAGTAAGCATGACTGAATCAGATAAAAACAGCAAAGAATAGAACCTATGTTTTGTAGGAAGTAATCAACTCGTTACCTTCATTAAATACAGCTGTCTTACATAGTCACCTTTATAAAAGAGTCACGTCCACAGACTCAATTAATCAGTCAGACCCTATCCTCTACAACATGGGCAAGACCAAAGAGCTTTATAAGGATGTCAAGGACAAGATCATAGACTTGCACAAAGATGGAATGGGCTACAAAACCATACGTAAGATACTTGGTGAGAAGGAGACAACTGTTGATGCAATAGTAAGAAATACAAAATGACAGTCAATCGACATCGATCTGGGACACAATGCAAAATCTCACCTCATGGGGTATCCTTGATCATGAAGGTGAGAGATCAGCCTAAAAATACATGGTGGGAACTTGTTAATGATCTCAAGGCAACTGGGACAACATTCACTAAGAAAATCATTGGTAACACATTAATCCGTAAAGCTTTAAAATCCTGCAGTGCCCACAAGGTCCCCCTGCTCAAGAAGGCACATGTACAGGCCCATCTCAAGTTTGCCAATGAACACCTGAATGATTCTGTGATTGAATGGAGAAGGTGCTGTGGTAAAATGAGACAAATTTGAGGTTTTGGCATTAACTCAACTCGCCTTGTTTGGAGGAAGAGAAATACTGCCTATGACCCAAAAAACACCATCCCAACTGTCAAGCATGAAAGTAGAAACATTATGTTTTGGGGATGTTTCTCTGCTAAGGCACAGGACTGCTTCACCTCATCAATGGGAGCATGGATGGAGTCATATACCGTAAAATCCTGAGTGACAACCTCCTTCCCTCCACCAGGACATTAAAAATTGGTCACGGCTGGGTCTTCCAGCAAGACAATGACCCAAAACATACAGCCAAGGCAACAAAGGAGTGGGTCAAAAAGAAGCACATAAAGGTCGCGGAGTGGCTGAGCCAGTCCCAAGACCTTAATCCCATAGAAAACTTATGGAGGAAGTTGAAGCTCCGAGTTGCCAAGCGACAGCCTCAAAATCTTAATGGTTTAGAGATGATCTGTGAAGAGGAGTGGATCAAAATTCCTTCTGACATGTGTGCAAACCTCATCAACTACAAAAAATGTCTGACTGCTGTGCTTTAAAGATGAATGAAACTTGGCACTCAATTTTTGAGAAGAAAAGCTTCTTAGTTTATTGATGCATCCAGACAAACAAAACCGCTAAACGTTTTCGGTCCACACCGGACCTTCGTCAGAGCGTTTCTTAGACATTGACTGGATGAGGAAGCTAATGAGCCTGAATGAGCGTCAGCCAGAGCACGGGATATAGGAGCTGCAGTCTGCTGCAGGATCACAAAGGAAGGTGAAGCGCCAGAGGAGAGGCACAAAGCCTGGAGGGAGTAAGGGCGCTGGATCCTGAGCGCTAGTAGTGCAGAGCAGAGGAGAGCGACGCTCTGAAAACGTTTAGCGGTTTTGTTTGTCTGGATGCATCAATAAACTAAGAAGCTTTTCTTCTCAAAAATTGAGTGCCAAGTTTCATTCATCTTTAATATAAGGGGTGGACACCCTACTTGAGCACCGCCAACCCTCATATCTACTGAGTGCCGTGTTTCCTTACCGTGACTGCTGTGCTTGTCAACCAGGGTTTTGCCACCAAGTATTAAGTCTTGTTTGCCAGAAGGATCAAATACTTATTTATCAATGCAAGATGCAAATAAATTTACTGTATATAGTTTATATAATGTGATTTTCTGCATTTTATTTTTGATATTCTATCTCTCAATGTTAAAATTAACCTACCTTTAAAATTATAGACTGTTCATGTTTTTGTCAGTGGGAAAACTAACAAAATCAGCAAGGGATCAAATATTTATTTCTCCCACTGTATATATGCACCTGATACCTATGCCATGCCAACAGTCCCTGATGAAGCATTAGTGAAACATGCGTCTGGTGAACATCTTTGCCTTTGGTCCACTATTTGTTCCTTTCAAAATATTTTTGCATCTTTGCACTTTATATTTATTATACTTATGAGATTTTCAAATAGTTTTGGCACCTCTATCTAAACTTTATTTACATTTTATCATTTGTTCCTTGCTGTACACAGCATTCTTCCTTAGTTTTGACACATTATCATTTCACTATATCTGGATATTTATCAGGGTACATCTTATATGATCTATCAACGCTTTGATACTCCTATATGCATTTTATATATTTTTTCTGTGATCAACCCCCATTTGCATATCTGCTATTGCCATGTTGAATATTTTATTCCCACATTACTCACTCCCCCCTTTTTTATTATGTGAAATTGCATATATAAAGATGTATGCTATTGTAAATAACTATCCTTGCAGCATGTCATTTTTTTGGTATTTATAATCATTCCGTGCAAATGGGAGAGTTACCCTGCCTTGTGTTATAACTTTTTTATTTAAAGACTTAGTAATGATAAGGAGTCTATTTTACGGGACTGATGCATAGGAAATATGCTAATATTAAAAAAAGGGTTAGAAAGTTACTCTAGATATTATAAGCTTGAAACTTTAATCTTCATTGTGTGTGAAATGTTTTCTAAGTGTTATTTTGCTGTTCTGGCTAGAGTACTGGGCCTTGCTTCCTTCCCTTATGGCCATCTCGTTTTGCAGTAGTACAAGCTGAGTTTCTGAACTAACCTGGACAACTCCTCAGACATTACCCTAGGCCATTTTATGCCAGTTCAGGCAGAGCACAGGTGCTTTTGTATTAAGTGGCATTGCTTCAGTTGCCTCCAGTTTGTCAGGAGAATACATCACTTGGCACAGCTCCATCCAGATATTCATCATCTCTCCTGTAACTCCTGATTTCCATGGCACTATCAGCCCATTTTCTAGTTGGCTAGATGTTGTCCACAACAAACTCTCAGCATGCAAGTGACCTACTTCTCACATCTGTTTTCAATTCTGATAACACCTTGACTCAAAAGAAATGTGCTACATTGATTTCAAATGTGTCTACATATATTTAACCATACTTCATTGCATTCTTGCAGTTAACCATTTCTTTGCTAGAAAGTCCTTTTGGAAGACACCAGACTGCATTTACTTCTCCATTACTTCACTAGTATTAACCAGCCCTACTGGAAGATACCAGACTACATTACTGTGAATAGCTTCTTCCATGACATATAAAACCAGTGTCCCACAAAGTTAGTGATCCCCTGCGTATTCATACACTTGGTTCTGCTTCATCTGTGCAACCTTCTCTGCTGTCAAGACCTGCTCCACTGCACCATAGCCTCTGTTTTGACCCCCCAGATCTATGATTTAGAGAAGCTACCTCACCATGTGAATCCATAGCGCTAGGTTTCTAAGAAAAAGTTTTCTTTGAGATTCTACCTGGATGGTTTTAAAGAAAAACTAAAACTTTTTTTTTCTCTTTAAAGTTGGATATATTGTTTCTATACATATTTTAATAGCATTGATAACCATATTTTGCTGTCACACTGCAAAAAATGGATAGTGAATCTGTCGGTCGCTGTTGGGACCTTTTCTCTTCAACATATTTATTAACAATCTGGAAGAAGGTTTACACATAAAATATCGATATTTGCAGATGATACAAAACTATGCAAGGCAGTCAATACAAGAGAAGATATTATTCTGCTGCGGATGGATCTAGATAAGTTGGAAACTTGGGCCAAAAGGTGGCAGATGCGGTTTAACAATGATACAGTAAATGTAAGGTTATACACATGGGAAGAAGGAATCAATATTACCATTACACAACTAGGTAAATCTGACATGGAGAAGGACTTGGAGGTCCTAGTTAATGATAAACTTACTGGAGCAGCCAGTGCTAGGCAGCAGCTGGCAAGGCAATCAGGATCATGGAGTGCATTAAAAGAGGTCTGGATACACATGATGAGAGGATTATACTGCCTCTGTACAAATCCCTAGTTAGACCGCACATGGAGTACAGTGTACAGTTTTGGGCATCGGTGCCCAGGAAGGATATAATGCAACTAGAGCGAGTGCAAAGAAGGGCAAAAAATTAATAAAGGGGATGGGGGAACTACAATACCCAGAGAGATTAGCAAAATTAGGATTAATTTGTCTAGAAAAATGATGATTGAGGGGCGATCTAATAACCATGTATAAGTATATACAGTAAGGGGACAATACAAATATCACTCCGAGGATCTGTTTATACCAAGATGACGGTCACAAGGGGGCATTCTTTGCGTCTGGAGGAGAGAAGGTATTTCCACCAACATAGAAGAGGATTATTTACTGTTAACGCAGTGGAAATTTAGAATTGCTTGCCTGAGGAGGTGGTGATGATGAACTAAGTCGAGAAGTTCAAGAGAGGCCTGGATGTCTTCCTGGAGCAGAACAATATTGTATCTTACAGCTATTAGGTTCTTTAGAAGAACGTAGATCTGGAGATTTATTCTGACGGAATATACGTAAGCTGAACTGGATAGACAAATGCATTTCTACGGGCTTGCTAACTATGTTATTATGTTATTTTGAATTATGATATCACAATTTCTTAGATCTGTGTAATATCTTCTATACAGATCTACCAACTGGGCCTGCACAATACAACTGTCGTGATTGTAATGTTGCTAGATTCAGAAAGTTCTGTGCATGACTGGGAATCATGGAGCAGACGTGCAGACCGTGGTCCTAGCAACAAGTGCACTAATTTAGAAGTAGGAGATATTCGAAGTATGTATTTTCTGCCTTTGTATAAACCAATCAAATATATAGTATAGTAATATATGTTTGTAGTAAGAATTCTGTGCAGACTCTGCTTCTGCACATCATTCTTACTATATAGCATCACAATGAGAGCACTGCTCAAACTCTGCTCTTATTCTCTTCTTGCTGGGAGGCACAAACTGTGAAGACTATTCCTTCTTAAAGTTGGTCAAACCATACACAAAATGTGGTGTATAGATTAAAGAAAATGTAACAGCACAGTTTTGCATCTGTTTTTTTGCAGGAAAGCAAAAATATGGGGAAATTTTCTTATAGCATTTATGCCATTTAAATTTCATGGTTTTAAATTGAAAAATCAAATGTTTTAGGTACTTTAAATTACTATGAAGGTTAATGGTGCAGTATAAATTTAAATTTATGATGGATGTATACGTCTTATCAAACATGTCTGATTACAGCGTGGGACAGGCGTGTGGACAAATTTAGCTTTACTACAAGAAAGATATCTGTATCTGTGTACCGTGTTAGCCGATAGAAAAATATTTAGCATTGAGAGTCCTCAGTGGTTGATACCTTTTTAATTGCGATCTGAAAAGATGGCAACAAATTGCAAGCTTTCAAGACTACTGAGGTCTCTTCATCAGGCATAGACTAATCCAAAATCTGAAGAATCACATATTTATGCATAATACAGCGCAGAAATAATGACATGGATAAGACAGGTGATGTGAAGCAGAACTACCAATATGGGAGAGTGATAAACAGCTGTGTCCATAAATATTGCAACAGTTCATAGATAAGGAGTGTGAATGTTTTATTGTCCTCTGATTGTGTTAGGGCTGGCGGAATGCACAGAGTAAAAATAGCGATAGTAAAGATGCGTTCATAGCCCAGGGTCCACCATGCAGGAATGGAACCTGCTGCTAGTTAATGGCGGCACTATATGGCGGTACAACACCAGAATTGACATGAGTTCCGTCACCCATTCTGTATAGGAGCAAACTCTGTTGCTTCACAGAGTCGCAGGGAATCAAGGAAATGCTGTGCCCTGTTAGCAGTCCCAGGGTGCAGCAAATGAATACTAGTGGGATCCCTGCAATTCACCCCCACTATGCTGGTGATTGTTCCCGCTCTGACTCTCGGTGGCTTTTGAGCCCGCGCCTGAGTCAGATGCTGGGATCATGCGGGAGTTCCCACCCTACACTGACCAATTGTCAGGAGTAATTGAAGGATGGCCGCACAGAGTACGTACAGTGCCGCACTAGCGGTCACTGCTGGTTAGACGCAGTACAGATAGTTCTCTTGTGTGTTGATTAGCCCTGTCAGGCGCTAGCTAACTCCAACATTCGTGACATGAGCATTCAACATCACTAGGAATGCGAATGATTAAGGAGCAATCACCAGAACAGGCATACAACCATACACAATAACAGGTCTATACTAGCGCATGGCCGAGTGGCCATTCGAACAAAATCTGGACTTGGTCCCAGAAACGCTTGCTTGATGCTAATCAGTGCTGGCTACAAAGGCAAAACCTGGAAAGGCAGCAGTACCAAGTGCACAGTATCAGCTTGAGCCAGAAGCTGGGATCTATGACTCTGCTGAGCACTTTCTACTGTGGCTGGAGGAGAATGGGAGACCGCAGTTGACATGGTTCGAGATTCCCCCTGTGGAGTGGCTGGAACTTGACACCTAACAGATTGGGGTCTGGTTCTGTGTTGTGATGCCCCCACAAGGTCTGGGGAGCAAATTTCTTAATTGATGTAAAAAGACATAAATCCATATGACACATTCCTGCACTGAGAGTGTCAAAGGTTTGCCATAAGTTTATATTCCCAGACTCTTCTGCCTCTCTGAGATTTGAAGTTACCTTTTAATACAAGTAATCTCATGTCCAAATGTTTTGCCACAGGTAGATCCATTCTTTTTACTCTTATTGTGTGGGAGTGAGAATTCATCTTTGTTCTAAGCTTTTGCCCTGTCTTCCCTACTTTCAAACCCCCAGTTGGACATTTTGTGCAAATAATTTAGTACACCACATTAGAAGTAATGCAGCTGAAAGTACTGGTAGTTCTGTTTCACGTCACCTGTCTTATCTATGTCATTATTTCTGCACTGTGTTATGCATAAATATGTGATTCTTCAGATTTTGTATTAGTCTATGCCTGATGATTAGTCTCGAAAGCTTGCAATTTGTTACCATCTTTTCAGTCTGCCATTGAAAGGTATCAACCACTGAAGACTCTCAATTCTAAATTTAACTTTAGTTACCCACGCCAGGCAGCTGCTGCCAAGGCAAATAAAATATAATGGGATGTAAAAAATAGATTCTCATGACAAGAACATAACTGTAGAGTTGAGCGACTTTTACTCTTTTGGGATCGAGTCGGGTTTCGCGAAACCCGACTTTGTCAAAAGTCAGGTCGGGAGAAATTGGACGATTATTTCGAAAAGTCGGGGGCCGACTGAAACACGAAACCCAATGCAAGTCAATGGGGAATCAAAGTCAGCAGTGAGTGGAGGACAGGAAAACATCTACAGTGCCCATTTTATTGCCAAAAACATCAATTCTTATTACTTAAGCTTGTCAATCTTAATTTACTTTATAATAATAGTTGGCCATTGAAAACTGGGGGTCATTTAGCTAAAGTTGTGGGGGGTAGGGCTGGCTCAAGATTTTCGTGGGCCCAGGAAACGCGGAATACGTCACGGCGGTGGAGCAGGGAGAGGAAAGTATTTCAACTTTGCAAGTGCTATGATCCTGAGCAAGCAGGGGGGCCCACTCGTTGGCACTGGCACAGGGCCCCTCAAAGTATGGCGGTGTGTTTGACAACAGATGGCGCCTCCCACTGGCAGAGACACTTTTGCATACTATGAGGGGCCCTGTGCAAGTGATGTCGCCAAAGAGTATGCCCCCCCACCTGATGAAGGAACCTGAACTTTCATCTGCACCTTCCTCTTTGTCCCCGTGTAAGGTGGTATAGTATGCGGGAAGGGAAACCTGACTTTCAGCAGGGTCAGTTTCTGGCTGCGTAGAGTGCAAGGGGAATGTAGTGGTCTGGGTCAATGTACTAGCAGACTCATCTAGCAGTGGCTGGGCAATGGGCATGACTAAACGGGTGACATTGCTTTGTTCAGTGGAGGACAACTGTAATGAGTGGCAGACACAGTTAGCAGGCCCAAATACTAAAGTAGGCTAAATGCAGTTCAAAATTGGTAGCAGGACTAAATGGGCGGCATTGCTTTGTTCAGTGGAGGACAAATGTAATGAGTGGCAGACACAGTTAGTAGGCCCAAAAACTAAAGTAGGCTAAATGCAGTTCAAAATTGGTAACAGGACTAAACGGGCAGCATTGTTTTGTTCAGTGGAGGACAACTGTAATGAGTGGCAGACACAGTTAGTAGGCCCAAATACTAAAGTAGGCTAAATGCAGTTCAAAATTGGTAACAGGACTAAACAGGTGGCATTGTTTGTTCAGTGGAGGACAACTGTAATGAGTGGCAGACACAGGTAGTAGGCCCAAATACTAAAGTAGGCTAAATGCAGTTCAAAATTGGTAACAGGACTAAACGGGCAGCATTGCTTTGTTCAGTGGAGGACAACTGTAATGAGTGGCAGACACGATTAGCGGGGCCCAAATACTAAAGTAGGCTAAATGCAGTTCAAAATTGGTAACAGGACTAAACTGGAGGCATTCCTTTGTTAAGTGGAGGACAACTGTAATGAGTGGGAGACACAGTTAGCAGGCCCAAATACTAAAGTAGGCTAAATGCAGTTCAAAATTGGTAGCAGGACTAAATGGGCGGCATTGCTTTGTTCAGTGGAGGACAACTATAATGAGTGGCAGACACAGTTAGTAGGCCCAAATACTAAAGTAGGCTAAATGCAGTTCAAAATTGGTAACAGGACTAAACGGGCAGCATTGTTTTGTTCAGTGGAGGACAACTGTAATGAGTGGCAGACACAGTTAGTAGGCCCAAATACTAAAGTAGGCTAAATGCAGTTCAAAATTGGTAACAGGACTAAACAGGTGGCATTGTTTGTTCAGTGGAGGACAACTGTAATGAGTGGCAGACACAGGTAGTAGGCCCAAATACTAAAGTAGGCTAAATGCAGTTCAAAATTGGTAACAGGACTAAACGGGCAGCAATGCTTTGTTCAGTGGAGGACAACTGTAATGAGTGGCAGACACAATTAGCAGGCCCAAATACTAAAGTAGGCTAAATGCAGTTCAAAATTGGTAACAGGACTAAACTGGAGGCATTCCTTTGTTAAGTGGAGGACAACTGTAATGAGTGGCAGACACAGTTAGTGGGCCCAAATACTAAATTAGGCTAAAAGCAGTTAAAAATTGGTAACAGGACTAAATGGGAGGCATTGCTCTGTTCAGTGGAGGAAACTGTAATAAGTGGCAGACACAGGTAGTAGGCCCAAATACTAAAGTAGGCTAAATGCAGTTCAAAATTGGTAACAGGACTAAACGGGCGGAATTGCTTTGTTCAGTGGAGGACAACTGTAACAGTAAGTAGGCCCAAATACTAAAGTAGGCTAAATGCAGTTCAAAATTGGTAACAGGACTAAACTGGCGGCATTGCTTTGCTCAGTGGAGGACAACTGTAATGAGTTGCAGACACAGTTAGTAGGCCCAAATACTAAAGTAGGCTAAATGCAGTTCAAAATTGGTAACAGGACTAAACAGGTGGCATTGCTTTGTTCAGTGGAGGACAACTGTAATGAGTGGTAGACACAGTTAGTAGGCCCAAATACTAAAGTAGACTAAATGCAGTTCAAAATTGGTAACAGGACTAAACGGGCGGCATTGCTTTGTTCAGTGGAGGACAACTCTAATGAGTGCCAGACACAGTTAGTAGGCCCAAATACAAAAGTTGGCTAAATGCAGTTCAAATTTGGTAACAGGACTAAACAGGTGGCATAGCTAGGTACAGTGGTGGGCTTCTCTGCTGAGTAGCAGACAGTGGTAGTAGGCTCAAAGTTTAAACTGGTCTAAATGGAGGCCAGGGTCCCTGTATATTTTAACTATCATCTATCATTTCAACAAATTTGTATTGGCAGTGCCATTGAAGGATTTAACAGCACAGACTACACAGTGGTAGAGCAGGGAGAGGTAGGTATTGCAAGTGGTAGAGCACTGTTCGAGCTGGGGGGAACACTCTCTCGTGGGCGGCGGTACTGGCACAGGGCCCCTCATATTACGATGGTGTGTCTGACGTTGGTTGTGCACCACCTCTGTCAGAGACACTTCATTGTATTATGAGGGGCCCTGTGCCAGTGCTGTCACCCAAGAGTGGGCACACCCACCTGTCCAGGCAAACGGCATTCGCACGGGTACTTGCACCAGGGGGTGACCACAGCCCTGTGGGGGGAGTCAGCCCATTTAGGGAGGTATAAAAATGGCCTATGGTGGACATTCAGCAGCTGCAAATGGAGAAATTGGAGAAATCTGTAAGAGGAGGCCAAAAGCAAGACATTTTTCCGGCAAGCTACGTGTCAGCAGGGGATGGTGGGGCAAAATAATTTGAAATCCATGATTGGTTCATTTTAATGAAGGTTAGATCATCAACATTCTGGGTAGCCAGACGTGTCCTTTTTTCAGTCAGTATTGAACCAGCAGCACTGAAGACTCTTTCTGATAGCACACTAGCTGCTGGGCAAGCGAGCTCCTGTAATGCATATTCTGCCAATTCTGGCCAGGTGTCTATTTTAGATGCCCAGTAATCAAAGGGGAATGACCTGTGAGGGAGAACATCGATAAAGGAGGAAAAGTAGTTCGCAACCATACTTGACAAATGCTGTCTCCTATCACTTTGAATCGATGCAGCAGTACCTGTCGTGTCAGCGGTCATTGCGAAATCACTCCACAAACTGGTCATAAAACCCCTCTGTCCAACGCCACTTCGGATTTGTGCACCTCTACCACCTCTGCCATGTTGTTCCCTATGGCTAGTGTGAGAACTATCACCGCCGCTGTGTGCTGAGAATGCTTGAGCCAAACGGTCTACAAGAGTTGCTTGTTTTGTAGCCAATATTTGCTCATGGTTCTCATGTGGCATGATATTTTGTAATTTTCCTTTATATCGTGGATCCAGGAAGTAGGCCAACCAGTAATCGTCATCGATCATCATTTTGATAATGCGGAGGTCCCTTTTAAGGATACACAAGTAGGGTTGAGCGAAACGGGTCGAACATTTTCAAAAGTCGCCGACTTTTGGCGAAGTCGAGTTTCATGAAACCCGATCCGACCCCTGTGCGTGGTCGGCCATGCGGTACGCGACTTTCGCGCCAAAGTCGCGTTTCAATGACGCGAAAAGCGCCATTTCTCAGCCAATGAAGGTAAACGCAGAGTGTGGGCAGCGTGATGACATAGGTCCTGGTCC